>NW_010325476.1:15807-54703 GCF_000700745.2 Antrostomus carolinensis | reverse complement strand
AAAGACAGCCATGGACCAACTTGCATGTTCCTGTGGCCAGGAATGGGATTAGTTTCTATTGTCTGCCCTGGCTTCTGTTCATGGCATCCATATTTTAGCGACGTCAGGACAGCGGTGCTTTCAGTGTTTGCTTATTCCCTCACTGAACACAAGTGACTACCAAACCCTTCCCACATAAAATTCAGCAGCAGAACTTCCAGTGACTTCAAAGCTGCAGCAGCACAGCTTTATTCTGCTGTGTGGAAGGAAGGAAGGAAACTACTTACAAATCAGGGCTCAGGTTACCAGAAAGGGCACCGTGAGGCTGTTAACCTTTGAGAAGCAGAACACTCTCCCCTTTCCCTGGAGAACACCTTTCTGAAGATCAGAGTATATTTGTTTGTTTTACCATTTCCTTCCTGACTGATTAAAATCAAATACTTTCTGGGTTATGTAAGGCAGCTTTCCATCAGTACCACTTAAGTTTTGCTGTTCAGTAAAGAACCTTCAGCATTTTTTATTATTTCTTGCTATCAACACTAAAAGAAAAAAAAAAATGAATGTAGTGAATATACTGAGTGATGTTTTGATCTGTTTGGATGCATGTATGAGACATGGAGGCACATTGGCAGGGAAGCATGGCTGGAAATAAGCTATTAAGATGTCCCAGAACATTCATTTTTCATTTGTAATCTATCATCCAAGATAGGATTGCTTTGGATTTGCCAGGTACCATGCTACATTATGTAATTGAAAGCAGTGAAGATAAGGAAAGAAGGCCATTGACAACATATGCTTTGGATAAAAGCAGCTATAAAAATAAATGTAATGACCATAACATGGACAAGACAAGCATGGACAGTAACAAATTGGGAATGACCAGAAAGTTCATGAATAGCCAAGCTACAGGAAACAGTGCAGTCAGCCTTGGGGAGTGAAATCCAAACCAATTTTTAATTAATTTTGTTTTTCATACTGACAATTTTATTTTTACTATGTGTTAACACACTGTATTTCCCATTCCTACTCTACATACAGTCTATTTTCTTTCTAATAGGTTGCTGTCATGACTCTTTACAACCTGAGCACTGAGCCAGTTTAAGGATGCTCCTATTAAGAGGCATGAATGATGAAGTCAGATGTTTCTTTGACGGAATTTAAATTTTCTGAGCAAAATGTACAAAGTTCTACTTTTCTGAGCTCAAGAAGAAGGAACTAGGAGACTGCACCTGGGCTCGGACCCCCAAGCCCTTTTTCACTCAGCACTTAGCTCTCAACTTTTCTCAGCATTGTGCATCTTTGAGCTTTACTGTCCTATGTTTTATCTTGCTGCTTTTTCTGTGTTAGCTCAGTCACACTCTTGTGGCTCCAAAGACCTTCATCATGTTGGACTAGTGCTTCCCATGAGCTTGAAACTTTAGCCCAGGATGTCTCTGGTTGCTCAGGCTGCTGAAAGCCTTTCCTTCCCTCCTAGCCTGGCTGTTCGCTCCTTGCTCATCTCTCTGGTCCTGCTCTGCTGCAGTTTCTCCTGGTTCCACCTTCAGGTGGTAGGTTTGGTGTCATGTAAGCACAGCAAAATTGTTGGTGGAGCAAGAAGTTCTGTGGATTTAAATAAATCAGTTAAACAACTTCCATTTCGTATGAGCTATCCCTCTTTAATCTTTAGAAGGTAGAATTCTGCCTGAGGACAGATGTCTAAGTCAGGGAACATGATAGAGAAATGTGTTCAGCGTGGAGGACATTTAAAATCAGGATTGTCCAAAAGACAAAGAATAAGGAGCTTAGACCTGCTGCATTTTTGCACTCAGCTTAATGTTTTAGCACCAATTCTAACTTGAAGTATTGGCAGTCTGTTTTCCTCTGCTGTTTTCTTTTTTTATTATTATTATTATTTTGTTTATTCCTTTAAATATTACACAGGTACAACCAGAAAATTACAGCTTAAGCTCAAAAGAATAGCTGTGTGCCTGCAGAGAAAATGTCATGTAATGTTAATTCTAACCACAGAGGGAAGTGCTCAAAGTGCTTATTATGTCCTATGACACAAAGACTAGATAAAAATGTCCTGAGTTTTGTACTGTGACAGTATCACACTCGAGGACTCTGAAGCAAAAAGCCTCACAGTAGCAGAGTGTCTAATTATTATATTTGTCACCTAATATTTGTCAGTTTGAAGGTGTTTGAATAATTCCAGGACAAATTTCTCTGCAGATATAATCCCATTTATTCTAGTCGGGTTTATTTACACCACAGATGTCTGTCAATTATTGAAAAGGCCATAATTAAGGCTGCTCTAAATCTGCTTTTAACTTCTGGATCTTCACATCCCTAGTCAGTGGGATGCCTGGATGCCTGAAGTAGTTGGAGAGTTGGATGCAGGATGTTAGCACAGCACGCGTGAGCTCGGGCAAGGCTACAAGGCAGCAGTTTCTATGATGAAAGGCGTCTGAGCTCGAGGGTAGCTGTGTAGAACTACAGAGTCCTGCACAGTGCTGTCCAGGGGACATAACAGACTGTCCAGGTCTTGGTATCATTGCCATAACAATTAATTCAAGAGAAGACAAAGGAACTCCTTTTTTTTTAACCAACCCTGCTGGAAACTCAGTATAAATTATTACAGCTCCAAGCCCACACTGCTGTGAAGTTGTGTTGATCCTCCAAGACCAGACATTCAGGAACTGTGGTCTCAAAGAGGGGGACAGACCAGTGCACAGGCAGGTTTTGAGCCTGGGGAGCCTGATTGGGAAAGGGGTGGTGGGAGGGTGAGTACTGGAGAGAAACCAGCTGGGCTGGGGGATAGATCGCAGGGGCAAGTGGCCAAGGACCGCATGGACCAGGAAGAAAGGACCAAGCTCAGGCAAGGGCTGGAGATGTGGTGTTACAACTAAAGAGTCATAGAAGAGTTTGGTCGGAAAAGACCTTTGAGATCATTGAGTGCAATCATAAATCTAACACTACTAAACCATGTCTCTGAGCACCTCACCTACACATCTTTTAAATACCTCCAGGGATGGGAACTCCACCACTTCCCTGGGCAGCCCGTTCCAGTGCCTGAGAACCCTTTCAGTGAAGATATTTTTTCCTGATATCAAATCTGAACCTCCCCTGGCACAACTTGAGGCCATTTCCTCTTGTCCTGTCCCTTGTTCCTTGGTTGAACAGACCCACCCCCACCTCTCTCCGCCCTCCTTTCAGGGACTTGGACAGAGCCAGAAGGTCTCCCCTCAGCCTCCTTTTCTCCAGGCTCAACAACCCCAGTTCCCTCAGCCATGAACTCATCACACTTGTGCTCCAGACCCTTCCCCAGCTCTGTTGCCCTTCTCTGGACACGCTCCAGCACCTCCATGTCCTTCTTGGAGTGATGCTCATTTAACAGGAGCTTTACAAGGTAATGCCTTGGTGGTCTAGAAGGTGTACTGCAGTTCCTTGGTTGTGAGTGATGCAGGGCTCAATGCAGAGTTATCTTCAAGTTTAGGACTATAAACACAGCTGGAAAGGTAATGAATTCTGTTGTATTTACCAGAGGAAAAAGTACAGATGAGCAATAAAAGCCCCAGATAACCCAAATGTCTACATTCGTAGCAAAATATAATGCGACATAATAAACGTGTGTGTCTTTAATGTCAAGCAACTTGACAGCATGTGCAGCTCAATAGGGCAGGTCCCAGTGCAAGAGAAGGACAAGGGTTTGGGGGAAGTGGGGTGGTTTGGTTAGTAAATGTATGCAAATAGTCACCTCTGAAAGAAATTTGGTATTTTTAAAAATAACTGCAATGAAAACACCTCTCCTATGAGGACAGGCTGAGAGTGTTGGAGCTGTTCAGCCTGGAGAAGAGAAGGCTCCAGGGAGACCTTCTAGTGGCCTCCCAGTACCTGAAGGGGCTACAAGAAAGCTGGGGAAGGACTTTTCATAAGGGCAGTTAATGACAAAACAAGGGGAAATGGGTTTAAGCTGAAAAAGGGGAGGTTTAGATTAGATATTAGGAAGAAGTTCTTCACTGTGAGGGTGGTGAGACAGTGTCCCAGGTTGCCCAGAGAAGCTGTGGCTGCTCCTCCCTGGAAGTGTTGAAGGCCAGGTTGGATGAGGCTTTGAGCAACCTGGTCTAGTGGAAGGTGTCCCTGCTGATGGCAGGGGGGTTGGAACTGGATGATCTTTAAGGTCCCTTCCAACCCAAACCATTCCATGATTCTATGATCTTCCTGTTGCTACTCCCTCTCCTCCTTCCCCTGCCTGTAAATTAAAAAACACGCTGCCCACCAGGTCTGGGACCTGTGCAGCTATCTCCAGGTATAACACAGACCTCCTAACATGGGAAGGGTTTTTGTTAGGCTCTTTGGGAAGCTGAGAACAGAGGTCAACAGTCTCCTGCAAAGCAGACTGGGTGACAGGCACATAAATAAAGTCCACATCAGAAGTATAACCAGCTACAGCCAGTGAACCGAGACAGCTGTGGGCTCTGCATAACAAGGTAAAACTCGGTGAATTGAACTTTGGAGGCTCCAAAGAATGAGTAGATGAAGGGCTAGGATGTGCATGGAGTGGCCAGGAAGGGGGGAGAACATTGAGATTGGATTTGTTTTGTGTAAGTCCTTGCCCCACAGGACTTTGGTTTGCTCCTCCAGCCTCAGCAGATTTGCTGAAGCCTCAGTTCTTCCCAATAGTCTGAGGACAACTAGCAACCTACAAGTGGAAAGAAAGTGGGAGACAACATGGTACTAAACAAGGTAAGTTGGTTTATGACTACATTGCATTATTACACACCTTTTTGTAGACTGAGTTATTAATCACTGAATGTGACTTTGCTGGAGAAAAGTAGCTGGTCAACAAATTTCTTGAAAGACTACATATTGCTGAAGGTTAATGCTCTCCTTGCATTTATCTACCTACTTTCCAAGAGTACTGTCTGCTTTCTACCATGGGACAGCATGCTGAGACACCCTCTTTGCCTACCGTGCTGTAAATCACGGGTGCATGTGAGTGGCACGTCTTTTGTTCTGTCTGCTATGACTTTAAATCTTTCAGAAGCTGCTGCTGCTGCTGTGTTCCCGTTCAATCTCTCTTCCCTTTTGTTTCTAAATACAAACTGACTTTGAAGTGAGTGATCTCCCTGCTTGGGAAGTATGCTGTGGTAAAGAGGTGTACTTGTGAAACCACCTATCTGAGGAGAGACGTGCCTCTTGGGAATAACTGATGGAAATTCTTGTGCTGATGATATATGGTATCCAAATGTCTTCTTTCAAAGCGCTGCTTGGACTGGAGTTCCCTTAGGACTGCTCTGAATTCATCCTTCTTTCTCCAGCCTTCTTCTGTTGTTTTAATTAAGCTGTAATTCATCTCTTTCTTTAAAACAAATTGTTTTTCTAATTTACTTGGAGACGCTTCCTTTCATTGGAGATAGGGCTACACGGATGGTACGCTACTTGCAGTAGAGCCAAGGTGCAATCTTTCAAAGAGAATTAATTGGGTTTCTCAGGTATTTCTTAGCTCTTGTCCTTTTCTAGAGATAGGTGAAGGGCAAGTCTGCCTCTCACCAGCCAGTACGTGGTTCATTGCTAAAGCGTGGGGCTTTGTAACTCCCTGAGTACTAATTTTAGCTACTGGCTATAGAATGTCCTTTTATTCATTTCAGTGTATTATCCTGTTTTAACAAAGCCTATTGATTGGGAGAGAAGATATTCACAGAATTAGTGGCTTATCTATTTGATAGGTATCTGTATGAGCACTGAAAACTGTCACAGCAATTAATGTTGCCTTGAATGAAATAATATGACCTGAACCATCCAACAATGGGAACTGTAGAAAGTACCAAAACCTGGCCAATAAACTGCAGTGCAACTGCCAAAAGTTAAAATTAATTAGAATATTATTTTTTTCCCCAGTGGAATGAACTACAGCCAAAAGAAACAGATTTCACAGAGGAACACT
This sequence comes from Antrostomus carolinensis, assembly GCF_000700745.2. NCBI lineage: Eukaryota > Metazoa > Chordata > Aves > Caprimulgiformes > Caprimulgidae > Antrostomus > Antrostomus carolinensis. The sequence continues at coordinate 48,798 of NW_010325476.1, read as the reverse complement.
GACTTTTTTAACAGTAATAATCAGGCGCAATTTGCTGTTCTTCCTCTCATCCATAAGCCATTCTGGGTCTTTATGTTGTTGAGTTTTTGCTAAAAGTGCAGCCTGTTGTGACCAGCTTGCCTACAAGAGCCTACCTGAGGTAGCTGGCTTTAGGTCTTAGGCTTAAAGTGCTTTTTTTACTCTTTGTGCTAATTTTTTGAGTGGTCCAATTATTCTTCAGGACGTCCTACAGACCTCAAAGGATTCTGTTTCATAGGATTCCCGAAAGAATAAAATACCTTTATTATGGTGCTTCTTAAAATTAACAAGGTGTTCATTTTAAAAGTCTCTCTTTAGACTCACAAGGTGCATTTTTTTTGTGTAGAGATATTGATTTACCAACAAACACAGTAGAGCTGAGCACATTCAGCTCCTCAAAGCACACCACGTATCTATCACAGACAGTTTCTGTTGTGCTTTGTTGAACCCTTTCTTCCTACAAAATTATGACATTTAATTTAAGAATTTCCACTTCAAGTGACAGTCGTATCAATATTTCCATTCCTCAGTTTGGGTGTGTGTTAACGAATGGTCCCTGTTGCTGCAGGTTTGTTCTCCTCCTGTAATCAAGCATCTGTTTTTCTCCTGCTGAAGGCAGCTGGGTTTGATTGCCTGCCTCACAGGTGTATCTTGTTGCTGGAGCACATTGTAGTGGTCAGGAGAAGGCAACTCAGTGTTAATGCTTGTGACAGAAAGGTTGGGGTGAACATCACATTGCAGGATAGCTCAGGTTGGAATGGACCCCTCTGGAGGTCATCTGCTCCAGCTTCACCCAGGTAAGGCAAGACCCTGCACCCAAATGGTTTCTTTTTACTCAGCTTGGTGGCACAAATTGATGGGTCTTAAAAAAATCTTGGAGATTCAGTACCAGTTGTACCAGGGCCCTCTGTTTTTAATATAATCTCTGTATTAATGAGTGCATTAGAAATAATGCAGCACTAAGCTGTGGTTTGAGAGCAGTATTGAAGTGGTGAGGTCAAAGAAATGATATACTCTATTTTGCTCAGATATCAGTTGACAAGCTGAAAGGAATTTCAGACAATAGGTATTTACCCACTGTTTTTTATAGATGCAATAATACCCAGTAGAGCTTTTTCATCCATGCATCTGCCAGTGGGGATCAGGATGTTCTATTCAGGGGAAAAATAGTTCTCATAGTCTGTTTTTGAGAGCTTTTGTCATTAAGTTTTTATTGCATAATGAAAAGTCCAGGTTGCTTTAATATTATACCACTCCTTAGCTAATTCAACCCTCCATATTTCCTAATCCTTTCACAATAAAGCAAATATTTTTATCCTTTCTTGAGAGATACCAGAAATTCCATTTAAAACACTAAGCAAAGCTAAACAAACAAAAAAAAATTCTTATAAAATTAAATTGAATGCAGTAACACCGAGAAGGCATTTCAAAGACAGTGAAGCCTATACAGAAAGGTATCTCCAGCCAGCAACTGCTGTCTGCAAAAACAATTCTAAAGTATTTCCATGTTTTTCATGCTCTTTTCTTTGACCTTTAGTTCAAGGCCATCTGTGCTGAGTAGCTGACTTTTCTTGGTCCCTTGAGTGGCTGCTGAAGTCAAGCTTCAGTATACATAATGAGGAAGAAAACCTGTTGGAAGGATACATTTTTAAACCTTCCTCCTTCCAGATAAAGTATGATAAAACTAATTTAGCCCTTGAAGGAACTAGTCTATTAGACCTTTGATAGCTAATTTAATTCCTGATAATTTATTGTGCTGTATGAGTTGGGAAAAGATATTCAAATGCCTTTTGGAAGGTACCAAGGAATAGTTATAAGAAAAAAAAAAAAAAACTATGAAAAAGGAAAATAGTTGAAAGATTAGGCAGAGGGAGATGGAAGTGCCTGCCTGACATGGGTTGTGTAAGGATGTTGGCAGCTTGAAGGGTGGGGAGCTGAAGGCAAGTGAAGTATCTGGGGAGGGGATAAGGCAAAGAACTTGGCTTGGGGGAAAATACATCCTGGTTTTAGGCTGGTTTGTCATCTTGGTGTTTCAGAAGTTCATGCTTTTCACTGTCACATAAAAAAATCTGTTTTAATTTCCTTATGTGAAAAAGTAGGGGGCAATGGTTAAGTCTGAGCCTGGTTTTTTTCTGGAACCTCAGGGATTTCTGTAATTTATTTGATTATATCTATTGTTCCCATAGACTTTTATCTCTAGATATGGCCAAAATGTGCTAATTTCTGTAGAACCCCTGTTGGCTTTTATTGTTGAATCTGGAGGATGGCACCATGCTCCCTAAGTGAACAGCCAGCATCAAAACAAGTTATTTGTATGATAATCCAAAAAGAGATAATTTATTGGCACACACTAGGTTTCTGGCACACGAAGGTAGGTAAATGTTCTGCCAGCAAGCAAAGGGAGCAGCAAAGCTACTCATGTTTGCAGGACATCTTGCATATTAACATGCATTTCCCCTCAAATTCAGTCATCCTACCAGTTCAGTGAGCACAGCGCAGCCACCAAAGTCCACATCTCTGAAATAAGCATCTTTCCTCTCCTAATGTATTTTGTAGCACCGCACTTGCTGCCAATCTTATTTGATGACTGCCATGTGTTAACAATTTTCCTCACACAAAACCAGCTAGCACTGCATGTTTTAGGGACCAGACCTCAGATGGGTATATCCCTGCCCCAAGCTGACTCTCCAGCCCGGGGTTCCCTGTGGAAGGACAAGGCTGATTGTGTGTGGAGGTGGCTGGGTCGGGAGAGGAGCTGCTGCCCGAAGGAGATGATCCAGGGGATAGAGGCTGTGGCAGCATCCAAGAATCCAGTTCTTTCCAGAAGCAAAGCTGTCAGGACTGACAGGTTGTTAGAGATTCATTTGCACTTATGAGCCATGAAATAAAGCTCATCTCCCTGGCAATTTACTACTATGCAGTCCCATTGATTTTTATAGGAGTTGCCCGCCCGGTGTTTCATAGCAGAATGTAATTCCGGTTGGTTTTTTTTGCTTGGACATTTCTGATTTGTCCATCATTCACTTAATAGTTTGGTCAAAAGCCCACTGAGCTTTTTATAGCATTTAAATGAGAGACATTAGTATGGCATGGATGCTTTAATGCACTTATCTATGAATCTTTAATATCTTCTTATTGATCAAGTCCTTGTACGATAACAAAGTGCTGCCCTCCCCATTTACACAGACAAAACTTGAAACAGAGAAAATAATTTAATCACAAATGTCACGTGCAGCATTTAGCAACAAAGACTCAGAACCACTTATTCCAAATCTAGTGTCCCAACTCCAGGATCATTCTTTTTCCTTTGAGAAGGTTTTTTTGTTGCCATTTGCAGGTGTCAGAGTTGATTGTGCACAGAAGGAGTCTTGGTGTCTCTGTCTCTCTTGGTTATTTGTCGTGCAATGCTGTGTTTGGTTTGGTGAAGCTTAATCCTGCTCGGCGCTGAGTCTTGATTTACAAGTAGAATAGAATTGTTGCAAAGGAGCTAAATCAGGTTCTAGGGTTTAAAAAAACCCGAAAGGCAATAATTAATTTACCAGGGTAAATTGCTGGTAAGATTATGTGAGCACGTGGAAACTACTCTTGGGGCCATTAGAAAGCAAGAACAGATTTATTGACTGATCAGATGTCAATAAGCTTCCCTTACAAGCGTGGACATTGTATCCTGTGAGGGAGTTAGGATGGGCAGGGAAGGTATCTGCTACTGCTAATACAATATTAAATAGAAATCCTCTCTACTTAATCCTCTTATTAGGTATTGCATTACTTTAGCTGTTAGCATGTTTGCTACCTGTTGGTAAGAGCAAGTAATGAAGTGATCTGTCTTTTTAGGAGCACACTGTAAATGATTTGTATAAAAAGGGATGATCTACCAATCAATTTGTATTGATACTGTGCAAGAGATGATACCCATGTGGGTACAAATCTTGTGAGGGATGGGGAAAATTTACTAGAAGTTTACTATTTTCTGTCTCTGACAGTTAGAGGCGTGTCCCATCTCGCAGAGGGTGAATGCAGTTTGCTCGCTGGTGGCTAAATTATTGAATATGGGCCAAATAATAGAAAATATGGAAGACATTTCAGAAAGAACTGAACAAACCAAGCCCCTCCTGGAAGGGTTGAAGCCTTGCTGCTTTGTCTCTCTGTTTTTTCCTTGCTTGCATCCAGTATGATGAAGGTTTCGGGCTTTAGATGCAGAGAGAGGGGTTGAGCTCCATGGTGTTGCACGCCCAGCCACTCGGCCAGGCTGGCAAGGGTCAAGCAGGGTGGGGTTGGGGGGGCTGCACAGATGGGGGGTTAGTTGATGGCTGAGTAATCAGTAAACAGGGACAGACAGACAGGGCTCTGCACGGTCCCCTGGAAATCTAACCTGGCAGCTGCTTTGGCTTCTGAGCACAGATGTCCCCCAAAAAACAGAATCAGAAGGAAAAATACCATTTCATGAAGGCAAGTGAACAAAAACTACTGAAAACTGGGATGTGACCCTGTACTCGAGATGAACACTGCTTCCTACAAGGGGCATGTAGTAGCAAAATTCAGCTGACTGTGACTAGATGAAGAGACTCTGCAGTGGCAGCAAATCATGCAGGCCAACTTCTGTGTAAACGTGTGTTTGGCTACAGAAAATGTGAATGAAAAAGATTTAGCAATTTGTGAATTTGCAGTTGTTCTGCATTCACATGAGCCAACTGAGCAAGGTGTGGGGTTGCCCTAGAGAAAGAACAATGGTGGCTTTTTTTCATTATTATTATTATTATTATTATTATTATTTTTGCCCCTCAATGCTTAAAATACAGCCAACCCATGTTGGATCTTAAACCATGTGTCTGTGATGCTGTACCTGGTATGAAAAAGTCCACATCTGTAGAACAACAAAGAGAACCAAGGACCTTTTCTAGAAAGCAAGGGATCTTTGAACTATCCATTAATCTTTATCAGTTTCCTAAAATACAGAGGAATTTCAGATAATCTCCTCTTCTTTTTCCATACTGTAACCTTTATAGCTTGGGAGATGTGAAACCTTGGGTATCAAACAAGAAAAAACATCCCACTCTGTCCTTCCCTCCTTATGACATTGGTTATATTGCAGATGGTTTACTAGCAATGTGGATTAGGTATGTGTAACCCAAATTTTAAATTTAGATTAATCTAGCAGTGAGATTATCTGCAAAGTGCTCAAATCCATGAGGCTCAATAAAGCAGTTGAGTGTGTAAGGGAAGACCTGAGACAGCAGTACCGTTCATGGCAGATTTACATGAAGAAGTGGAAACCCAGACCTCCTAAGAACAACTGTTAAAGGCGGAAAACCTAAATAATATAAATAAAAACAGGATAAAAAGGATAGGAAAATTATGCTCTCTCTCAAACTCTATCCTAGCAAAACCAGGACAATAGGAGAATTATGCTCTCTCTGTGTCGCATTTAAGTAGCGGTGGAGCAACAGTTCTTTGTGTTAACTGAAGCAAAATGAGCTGGAGGTTTGTCTGGATGGAGAAGGTAGCGAGCACTAAAGTAAATTGCAAATTTAATGATATTTGCTGTGAGGACAAGTCCTGAGGGGAATGTCTGACAGTGTGGAACCACCATGTAGAATAACCTGGTGAACTACTAATTACATTACAGTCCAAATCAATATGGAAAATCGAAGCAAGGCTGGAAGCTATGGCATATTCTTTCCTCATACTTGTACTGAGTCACCTTGGTTTGTAACAGAACCACCAAATAACTCACACAATCTTAGTTTTTATTTTTGGGACTATTAGAGCTGGATATGTCTCCTGGTAGAGTTTATGAACCTCTATACAAAAACACCAATGTGAAATTCCTTTCTAAATAACTTTTCTATTATTTTTTAACTGCAGAAGGGTAGCAGGTTGTTCAATATTCTAATTTTAAAGAAACTTTCTCCTGAATAAATCTCAACATCTTTTCAGGAATAACATGGTTTGTGGCTTTATGCACTTATCACTGAGAACTATAACATTTCAACAAAGACTGTCTTCAATTGCAGCATTATTCTGAACAAATTTATTTTAAAACCTCATCAAAATATTGATCTTGAGATCAGAAACATCTCAACATTTTTTGTTATTGCACCATATTCCCTAATTTTAGAACCAAATCTAAATGGATCTGATAATATGGCTGACATATCAGTAAAACAAGAAGTTGAACTATTTCCATGTCTTCTAGAGCATTTGGAAGCCCAAGGAGCATAAAGAGTGCAGTTGTCTCTTCTGTGCAACAGAATGTTATGGCTCTTTGGTGGAAGAGGATGGTGGGATGTAGGTATTCATGAAGGTCTAACTCAGATTGCAGGAGAAAGGCAGTAGCTGGAAACTCGGAACTGAGCTCATCTACAAGAGCCTTTTGCCCAAGGTTCAGGTAGATGCAATTCAGCACAAACTATTTTTTTAATGTAGTATATATTCTTTTTATGTACCTGCATCATTTCAAGCCAAGACAATTTGCTCCATGGACGCTACAGCCAATGAAATCTGGTGTCATGTGGTTTTGTGTCCTTCATCCTTACACCTTTTCTGACACCATAACCCTGGCTATGTCTCCAGTTATTCCATTTCTGCCCACCACCTCTGGTTCCATATCTCCTGGTTCCCAGCAGTGCTCCAGCATGATGGCTGGTGCTGAATTAAGCTCATCCCTTGTATTCGATGAAACAACTGTGATGCTCAGTACTTGCCATGAGGTCACTCAAGCTTTCAAAGGTGTAGCTGCTGCAATAGGCAATTTGCATGTGTTCATTCCTGATACCTGTTGGTTATTCATAGAATCATAGAATTTGGGTTGAAAGGGACCCTCAAAGGTCATCTAGTCCAACCCCCCTGCAGCGAGCAGGGACATCTTTACTAGAACAGGTTGCTCAGAGCCCCATCAAGCCTGACCTTGAATATCTCCAGGGATGGGCACTCCTATGGTGAAATATTCCTGTGGTGAAATAGAAAACTCCTTTAATCTTTCTTTAATATCAATTTCTTGGCACAGACCCTGGTTAGCTGTGACTTAAATACAGCAGTTTTTGTTGGCACCAATATTACTCTTAATGGACCATGCTGGAGGTGTGCCAACCTGTCTGGCAATCGTCCACCTCCCATTTGTGCTCTGCACCTACTCTCAAACGAATACTTTGATCCCCTCTATGTCTTCCCAGATACTGAATTTATACTTTGGCGTTACAAAACTACTAGTAAAGCTAAAAGCAGGTAGGATGTGTTTGAGTGTCAGGACATTGTGTAGTGTTTTAAACTACCTCGGTTTAATGTAAAGCAGCCATCACATTTCTCACCTGTCACTAGAAATGACTGGACAATTGGCTCCCTGTAATGTGGGAGAGCTGTTCACATCCAATTGCTCTATCTCCTGTACACAAACAGCTCGAGGCTTCTGCAATCAGGAGTATCTTGCACAGGGCTGACCTGGGTTATTCACCACAATTACTGCTTTAGAAAGGTACTTTGCAGCTCCTGCCAGGAAAGATTGAGTTTGTCTTTTCTACAGGTCAGGGAGAAACTGAAGGTCTTGCCATTCGCTTGGATATCAGTGGAATAATGTATCCCAAATAGTCTGTCAATGAATTTCAACAGCTCATTTTTACACATTTTTGGCTGTTTTCTTCTGGCAAACAGCAATATCATTTGTTTATTAATGAAGGATGCTGCCTTTTCCAAAATGCCATCTAGGCCACTTTAGTTCCCTTGACATAAGGCAGTGTGTAAAATTCCCTGTGAAGTTTAACCTTTTGTTAAATCTCACCTTTTTAAATCTATTTCAATTCATAGTTAAGGTTTTAATTGTACCTCGTGGACAAATGTAAAATAGCCAGCTTTGACATGAATACAAGCTCTTTCAGGAGAGGAACCGTGCTAACTTCTTTGTGATATAAACCAAAATCCCTGATAAGGAGAGGGACATTTTATTGGGCACTAGACAAATTCATGGTAAAATCCTATGGCCTTCAGAGAGATGCTCATGGAAAGACAAACCCTCCCATTTGTTTGACCTCTGATGCATGAGATCCCCTAATCATGGGTATTATATGGTAGATATTGTCATTCATTTGATAACAGAGAGGTTGTGGAGCCAGGGGTGGCTGTGGAGCCAGGTCTCTCACCATCACTGCCCACAGCAGGAGGTACTGCTGGGCAATCCCTGGCCATTTTCTTCCAGTCCTTGACCCCATCCTCTGCCTGAGGAAGGTGTAATGAATTGCATGAGCCTCCTGCATAACTCTGAAGGCTTGAGGCATCCCAACAATTGTTTAGGAGGCAATAACTATGTTATGATGCTTGTGGCTTTCTTGAGAGCTAGGCATTGACCTGTGGTACACCGAGAGCTCAGCCCTGGTCCTTAGCCATGAAATTTTATTTTATGCAGGGTTTTTTTTTTTTCAGCAAGCATGTCCTTACAGTTGCGTTCTCCCGCTTGGAAAAGGATGAAGTAAAGAAATAACAAAACAGCTTGTTGAGTACCTGTGGTCAGAAAGTCAACATCTTGGTTTTTCTCTAGTATCAGAGGCAGGGAGGTGTTCCCTGGTTTTAGAGCATCGCTCCTAAAATGCACCGTTACAGCACGTTCTTCTAAAATACAACCAGGGAATCACAACAGCCTGGTGACCAAAGAGGGGTGCAGAACTGTTCATGCTTTGTGCAGTGAGTGATGATTGAGTGCTGTGCCTGCAGAACTGCCAAAGGGACATGCTCATTGTTGGGGGTGACTGATGGCCAGTCTGGAGGCTCCTTTTCAAACAGAGAAACAAATGAACGGAGAGTTTAGGTGGTGGGGGAGAAATCTCACGTAGGCACTAAGGGCTGAGCCATTTCCTGCTCTAGTCAGTCTGGGTTTTTACCTCCAAAGCTTTTACCGGTGACTGTGACTCACATGTTTGTAGAAGTCAAAGTTGCTTTAGTTCAATCAAGCACCAACCATGGCAGGGTGATGGGCAGCAGAAATGGAACTGGCTAAATTATTCCACAGGCAGCAATGGTTTATTTTATGAAATAAAAGAAGTGCTGGAGAAAAGGGACCGCATTTCCCAGCTGGTTTAAGTATGTAAGTGGCACCTAGAGATGGATGAGTTAACATAGATACACAAGCAAGGTAGCATTTTTATGTTGGCGTGGTTGATTGGGAAGGGGACTCCTACCCAACTGGAAGCAGCAGAGCTGTTTGTGAGCATCCTGTGGAAGTCTGGGGGGCTATAAAAATCCTGGGAATCGTGTTTTGATGGATCATCAAAAGCAACTCTATGAAAATGACAGCTTCCCTGGTCAGTTAGCTCTGTGGTGGACATTGGCTGGAGGGGCTGCTCATGTGGTTTCAAGGACACCATGAGTGTTTTTGAGGTGTTTTGTGATGTTGTGGTCACGTATGTGGCTGACATACGTAGCACTTGGGATGAAAAAATGACCTGATAGTTTTGCCACCTCTGAAATTTTAGTGGAGCATTAATTTGTACAGCTGAAATGTAGACACAGAGCTAAGGAAATATCACCTGGCTGCCATCAGGTGAATGCAAAGGAAGGCCAGAAACTCCTACAAGCAAGGGCTGTAAGAATGAAATAGTGAGATATCAGCTCCAGGTCAAAAGTCTTTGGCAAAGTATTTTTTGAACCGATAAAACCATTTTGCTGTGTGGTGGGAAACCCGAGGAAGATACAGATGAATATTGCTGATCATAATCAGAAGGTGCAGCAGGACTCCGGGGCTAAACTCAGCCTCAATCTGGTCTCTGATCTCAGGTTTTCCTCCTGAAAACCTTTTCCAAATCTCTCTCATTGCCTTGCCTCTACGATAGGCTTCAGAACTTTTAACGAATGGGTTGAGATCTGCGGATAAAACAAGCTTTGAGAACAAAATGTTGATTACAGCACAGCAGTTGTGTTCCAAGGAATTGTAAGTTAATGATAACGACGTGCCTGTGAACTTTCCGGTGCGTGTTTCAGCGTGTAGGAACAAGTAATGGTGTCATCTTGTCAGCTGAATCACCAACTATCACAGAGCTGATAATTCCCTTTAATATGTAGAACTTCAAATAAATTTTAAAATACTTGCTTAGTAGCTATCGCAAAGTTATTTGGGATTTTATTCCCTTTAGAAGTGATGATGATGATGATAAAATAGTGAATAACTGTGCATTTGAACCAGCAAGAAGTATCAGAGCAAGAACTGTGGAAGGGAAACCTGTCTGAAGGCTGATGATTTGTCAGGTGGACCGAAGGCACCTTCTTATCTTGCTCTGGATACGCAGCTTTGGGTTTCTCATTCCCTTCACCCTGCAAATACTTTGGCTGTAACAATATAAATTTATATTTCCTGTGTGTAGCGGAGTAAGAGGTTCTGTGCGCACAGTAAACACATTTTACGTGCTCAGACTTGAAAAGCTGAGTGAAGGTCGTTTTTAGCAATGACTCCTCTGCAGCTCCTTTATCATGAAAACCTGCAGCAAAAGTGGATAAAACTTGTCAGAAACTAGTTTGTACTTCAATGACAAGTGTATCTGTGTGTCTCTTTCTTCATCACAGCGATTTTCTAATGTTTGCTTTCAAGTAGAGCTATCTAAATCACTTCTCAGCTCAGGTTAGATCAAGCCTTAAGTTAGCAGCCTGGCATTTAATAGATTTTTGGACCAAACCTGAGACACAAAGCTTGGTGTTTGCTGGCTGCTGGTGGTTTTCAGCCCGCAAATGGTTTCAAACTCCCTGAGGTACATGGAACTGTTAAAGGCAGTGTAGCAAGGAGAGGTCATTTTACTGAGATGAGTTGTGGAGTCATAATATTGTATCTGATCCGTTGGAGGATTTCCTGTCCTACAGAATGAATTCCACTGGGTTTCGGTTTTTTTGCACAGAGTGTTATTTTTTTGTGTATTTTATGGCTAGAACATGCTGTTATGATCCTCTTGACTGACCTTTCAATTTATTGTAGGCAGTAGGACTTCTCTCATGAGGCCCAAGCTGGGGCTGAACTAGAAAGTCTTTTAAAAGATGTCTAGTGATCAAGGATTCATCACAGCCTTTAAAATAATTGCTGCAATGGCTAATTAACTCACTTACTGAACTGTGTTTCTGGCCTGAATTTTATTGTGGGATTTTCTTTTGTTTTTGACTGGGAGGCTGAGGGCTCCTGTCTCATCAGTTGGCTGTTTTTGTGGGTTCTCCTAGTCCACGATGAAGTCACCCCAACATTTCTTTCCTGAGCTGATTGTAGTATGAACTTTCTTTCTATAAGCCAAGTTTTCCCATCGTTCTCACCCTGATCCCTGAATGGTCTCCAATATTTTGATGCGTGGATGCTAGACCTGGTCATGGCACGCCAACAGTTGTCTTGCTGCCAAATCCAGAAGTGATGTAACTGTTTCCTTTGAATTCATACTCAGTCTGTTGGCGTGGGACTCTCATTAGTCTTCTTTGCCACAGTGTCATGCTGGGAGTCACGCTCTGTGAGCAGTAAAACTGAGAAAGAGCATTTCCCTCTGCTGTTCATCCTGTGTGCCTGCAAGGATGGAGCTGTGGGCCATCTCCAGTTTCTTTTTAGCTCATATAAACACATTAATTTATTGATTTAGCAAAGCATTCAGCATTCCCTTTATCCCAGAAAACATCCTATGGCAATGAGGACCAGCCATGTGGGTTCCCCTTCCAACCATCTACCAAATGTGGAGCCATGGGGTCTGGCACAAAGTGACATGTGTCGGGCAAAGAGGTCACAATCATTTTAGGGTGAGCAGCTACAGAGCAGGCACGTGTACAAGGTCTTGCGTTGTTTGTCTGTAGCCTTTACAAAAAAAATAGTGGAAGTTCTGAGGAATCGTTCCTTGAGTGATGCCAACCTGAGCTCCAAGACGCTGGCAGGGAGCAGGGTTGGCCAGGGAGTCGTGGGAAAGCAGCGCCAGGCGTTGCTCGAGTGCGTTACGGAGATTACACACGGCTATTGTCAGCCGAGCCCAAAGTCTCGCTCGGAAAGTTGATCTTCAGTCAAGTAACTCTTGTCTGAAGTGAATAGGCCCTTGATTAAGGACAGAACAGGCTTTCATTAAGACTTTCTTGGCCTATTCACATCAGATGTGGACTTGTTATGCTTGCTGAAGTAAATATTGCATCCGCTGTGAATGCTGCCTGGTACGACGCACAATAGGAGCCATTATTATGCAGCTTCTCATTCTGGGCAGAGTTTTGTTGTCTCTCAGGACTCTTGCTGGAGCCACAAGTTATCCAAGTGAAGCTCCACAGCCTGACAGTAAACAAAAGAATTTCATCAAATCTGCATAACAACCACGCTCTGTGCCCAGGGGCGTTGGGAACAGCAGGGCCCACAAACCAGCAGAAGGTGTGAGCACTTGTTTCATTTCAGCTGCAGCCAGCAAGTTGCTGAAGCAATTGGAGAGAAGTAAGAAGCAGCTTATTTTGGTGTGAAGATGCTCTGCTGGCAGATGGTTTGTACTTGCAGGTGACTTTGGAAGTGTCTGTTTCCGCACTGGAAGCATGGCAGGAGCCAGTCCATGTTCTCCACATCTCCACAGGCAATGCTGTACCTGTTAACATAGATGCTAGAAGCGTATAGCTCATTCTAAGTGTGAGAGCTCCTGTGAAAAGACAGAGTCCTTTGCAGTAGGACCAGGGAAGTTCTTACCCCTGTACAGGACACTGGTGAGGCAGCACCTCAAGTGCTGGGTTTAGTGTTGGGCCCCTCACTCCAAGAAGGACATGGAGGTGCTGGAGCGTGGCCAGAGAAGGGCAATGGAGCTGGGGAAGGGTCTGGAGCACAAGTGTGATGAGTTCCCGGCTGAGGGAACTGGGGGTGTTGAGCCTGGAGAGAAGGAGGCTGAGGGGAGACCTTCTGGCTCCCTCCAAGTCCCTGAAAGGAGGGTGGAGAGAGTGGGGGTGGGTCTATTCAACCAAGGAACAAGGGACAGGACAAGAGGAAATGGGCTCCAGTTGTGCCCAGGGCAATTGAGATTGGATGTGAGGAAGAATTTCTTTGCTGAAAGGGTTCTGAGGCATTGGAAGGGGTTGCCCAGGGCAGTGGTGGAGTCCCCATCCCTGGAGGGATTGAAGAGTTGTGTAGACATAATGCTGATGGACACGGGTTAGTTGGGGACTTGTCAGTGTTGGGTTCATGGTTGGACTTCATTTTAAAGGGCTTTTCCAATCAAGGCAGTTCTGTGATTCAGTTAGTCTTCTCCCTCTGCCATAAGGAAGGGCTCTCCTCCTAGCTTGAGTGGGCTCAACACAGAGAGCATGGGTGGTTTCCAGCACCACGGGGTGGGCAGAAGACAGGACAACTGGTCCTGTTTGTGAGAGAAGCTCATGCAGAAAAGGGCTTTGGGGTCTCCCTCTGTCCTTCACAGCCCCATGTTTGATATGAAAGGCTCCAGCTGGAGAAGGACCTCAGCTGCATTGATGATTTAAGACCCCATCTACTGAACACCAAAACTGCCAACATGACCAGGGTTGGTCCCAACCCTGCTCTGCTTCCCTGAGAATGCCACCACGGCTCCTAGCTCCCTCCCTTCCTCTGCTGTGCTCTGTTGAGTACAAATGCATCATGAGGAAAACTAACCCAGAGCATCACACTTGTGAAAGACCAGTAACTATATTCTAATTTATTGACTGCAGTCAAGTTTTATTATGCCTCAAATAATTAAATACTGCAACCGTGACATTAAAAATACAAGCCAATTTACCAAAATAATTGTATTCTGAAGATTATGTACATATTATACATTTTACAGTATCATGTAAACTTTTTTTTATCTTTTAATACATAAGATAAATCTGATTTATGGTAACTAGAAAACCCAAAATACTTGCTGACAAAAATATTAAGCAACTGTGTCTGGGACATTTAGGAAAATTGCAAAGAATGGAAACCAACTATAAAACATAATATAATTGAGTTAGTTAGTAGAAAAATGAATTAAATTACATTCATATAAAAAAGTTAAAACTAAAAACATTGTTATGCATCATTATTTTTTTTTTTTAAAAAAAGGGAAAAATCCCCAACCCTCTCCTTTCATATATTAACACACAACTTTCATGGGGAGCTACTGTGCGCATCATTTCCAGCAATGGGGCATAGCCTAGGAAATCCAGATTCCCATTTTCCTTTTAATATATATTAAATAACGAGGGTCTGTACCAATACAAATATGGTATATATTCATGCACTGTGGTTATGTTCTTAGGAGCCTACCAAGGCACAGGTTTTGTGTCGTTTTCCCCCCCCACCCCTACCCTTACATTTCGGCATGCAGTGCTAGAGATGTTCACTGTTCAAAAAAAAAACCACAACAAAAACTTGTGGGATTTGTCTCTAGTCAGATTTTTCACTAGAGGACGTAGAAATCCTTCCAGCATAGACTTAAAAATAAATAAGTCAATGAAAGTAAAGGCCTTAGTTCAACATCTTGCACCAATCATGTCAACTCAATTAAGCTGCCTTAACAATCTCTACAGTCTCCAGAAAGCACATCACTGAGGTGATGCAATTGTATTTCTCCGGTCAAATATTTAATATATTAACTAGGACAACATCTTTCTGTAGATCTTCATTCATGTGACAGCTGTAGTGTTTTGATTTGGCATTAATGGATCTTCAAGTACTAAATTGGTTTCTAGCTGGCATGTCACCTCAGCACACAACCATTTGCATTATCTGCTATGTAGTGCATGTAATTGAAGTACCTAGGTACGCTCATTAAAATAAATGCATAATTTAACTGTGTATAAACAGCTGCCAAAATTAACAGCTGTTAACCTGGTTAGATTTTGAAGGCTTGTAAAAACTTGCATATTTTATAACTGTTCTGCACCTATAAAAGGCTTGGTCCTGCAAATAGCTAGGCATGTGCTTATCTTCAAGGATTTGAAGAATCTTATGAGATGATAATGAACGAAAGGGCCACTGGGCAGCCACGAGCACCGTGGGTTGTGCCTGGGACGGGCGGTGTGACCAGCCATTAGTCATAACAGTCGTGTCAAGGAAGACAGTGAGAGTTGGAGTGACTAATGTCGACTGGGTTTAGGCACTAGATATATTCCCTCAGATGTTGAATGTATCTGAAATTAGACCCAACCACTACCTCTGTCAGACTCAGACGAGGTGAAAGTGAGTTCGGAAATGGCCTTTAGAAAACATGCCCAGAATGATGAAAAATCAAACCTAGATGATGTCTGTTTATGTACAGCTTTAATAGAAAAGAAATCCTAAGCTAGAGTATCAAAATACCGTATTCATATAAACATAGGAGAGCATCTAATAGAAAAGTAAAAAGTGTAAAACACAAAACTTTTTTTGGAAATTAAATATCCTAAAAAAGTTGGTTTGTTTTGGTTTTTTTAAAAAAAAAAACCCAAAACAAAACAGAAACAGGAATTTGTGTGCTGCAAATAAAAAAAAATTAAGAAGATTACATCTCCCCTCGTCTACGTGTTTTTGCTGCAACAGCTCTGCCTTCCTCTTCCTCCTCCTCTTCTTCTTCATAGTTTTCTTCATGAACTTCTTTCTGATTGTTCTCTTCTTGCATTTCTTGCTCTTGATCTGCCCCTCCGTTATTCTTTTCATCTGCCTAATTGCAGGGAGAGAAAGGTTTCAGTGCAACTGCCATTTTGAGGTAATGAGAGGAGGTGAAGGAAAAGGAAAAATGATTGTCAGCTGGAGTTGTCAGAGCTGATGGACAGAAACAGGAAAAGATTTCCAAAGGCCTCCAGGCAGTAAGAATGGATGTGGGGTGGAAAGATGAGCAAAAGGAAGTTGGGACAGAAATTTAAAGGTCTAAAGCAAGCTGCAACAATTACTATGTAATGCCATTGTGACACCATCACAGTTATATTGAGTGTTTAATCAAGTCACCAAATTTGTGGGTTTACACAGTACTTACATTTTCATCATTTTCACCATATGGCTCTTCAGCATTGCGTTCCAGTTCTCGTTTCTTCTCTTCAGTCAAATCTTCCTGTATCTAAAAAGCACCGAGATATTGTGTATATTTTAATTTCCTTTAAAAAAATGTAGCCTGTGGCATAAAGGTGCACATTTTCACAGCTATACTTCTACAGAATGAAGATTCAAAAGAAAGGGAGGAGAGGGCGTGGAGAGGTTAAAGGAGGAAAAAAAACAACCACCCAACAATCAGGGAACTCACTCTTAACCTCAATTTTCAGACTTGCTCATCATCAGCCAACACATTTAGATTTCTATTCCATGTTTTAACTTTCCATATATATTCTTTTCTCCTTGTCCTTCATAGTGAGAGTGTCACAACACAGCAAAGAGTCATTACCGACACTTCTACCCCACTGTGGACTCCTAGAACTACTTCAGTGTGGAAATGCAATGTAGGTATTTAATGGTAACTTTGTCCATGTTTTCCCATCAGTTGAGTGATTCTCCTGCCAACTGCTCCTGGGAAACCACAAAAAAGCAAAGGGGAATTGGAAATGAAAAATAATCTCTTCCAACTCTGTAGCTGAAGAGAGAACAGGCCACACTTATCTGTTTTCCAGATGTTTGGCCTCCTCTATCACTTCTCTCTTTTCTATCAGCAGTTCCACATCACTTTAAGTTGAGGTGATAATTTGGAAGAGGCAGAGGGGCATGCTTTTAGAAGTAAACTCGATTTTTTTTTTTGTTTTTTGAGGATGCTGTTATGCAAATCTGCTCAAAATTATGTCCTATAAGCTGGGTAAGATGCTTCTTTAAGTCTGTACAGCTCTCCCCATGAGGAAAAAGCTGTTTCTCCTGCCTGGGAAGCATTTGCTACTCAGTACTGCTACCTACCCCTGTCACAAAGAGGAAGGATGAGACCACTGCTTTCACCAGGGCTCCCTTCCTCTAGCAGCTGCTATCGTGTTCTCCTGAACAGCAACAGCCTTCTCACCAACACCAGCAGCAGGAGAGTATATTTAGCAGTTGCTTCCATCAGGAGGCAAAGCTGCTTGTGAACAAGCCCTTTGGGGTGAGGTATTGCTGCCAGCAGAAGGGCTGCCACCAAACTTGGATCACTCTGAGGGATATATGGGAAATATTGGAATAACAGCAATGTATAATATTTAAGTCAACCTACTAAAGAAACTATTCCTGATTACAGCATCTTAATCTTTCTTGATTGCTTGACTCAATCACTGCTCACTCTTTAATATTTCCAGTAAGCACACTGGTTATAGGACTTTATGAAACATGTATTAAATTCCTTCCTGTAAGGCAAAGAGTATTTGCCAAAAGCCAACTATTCCCAGTTCCTAATGACCTGGTTTGGTTTCAGTAACCTTCTTTCACACTGGTGAATTCTAAGTGCATCCCAGCTAATTTAGACAAAGTGTTACCCCATAAGGGAACAATGAGTAGCCATTTCTATTGCTTTTTGTAAATCATTACGTATGGAGTAGAAAATAGCAATTGATTAGGTAGGTATTGGAGAACTGCAGGGCAGCTTATGCTAGTGCATGCATAATGAGTGTGCCAGTCAACATAGAGGGGAAAAAATCCCTTCCCCTCCTTTTCTCCTCCAGTTCAAAGCAATGTGGTCACAGCTTCCTGACTATTTAACTCCACGAATAGTAAGGGTTTAGGTTTACATAACTTGGATTGCTTAGGAGGAGCACAGATAAATCAAAGTCAGAGCTAAAGAGTAAGTAACTGGCCAAGACAGCAGTTTGCCCAGAACAGCAGTGCGTGATTAGAGATTCAAAGTTAATGAGATTTTCAGTGACCTTCAGAAGGCTTAAGGTTTTCAGGAATTTTTCCTTCTGTTACAAATGGCTCACTCTTTTCAATTATTGTGCAATTAATACTGTGTTGCATGAAAGACTAATGGATTGCAGCATATGAGTAACACTAAATATGTCTGGAAGTGGACAGTAGAGTAATGGCCAAGAATTCCTAGGTTTCATAAAGTCAGACAAATTGATTTCGGTTCATTTTGCAGTTATAAAAAGATCCCAATGTTGAACGTTAATGGAGATGTGTTATGATACCCAAGTCCACCTACGCCTTCTGTCTGGTTCCTTACCTCCTCTTCTCCCTCTTCTTGGTATTGTTCATCCACATTATCTTCCTGCTGGTCAGGATTTCCTGCCATCTGCAGAAAGATCATATAAAAATCAAGCTCTCTGTGCGTGCCTATTAACTTTAGAGGACTGAAGGTTAAAGCTTCTTCTTCTGGAACAAGACTTTATGAAAAACTAAAGTAACAATAATAGCATAAGAAGTTACAGTGCGTTCATTAACATTAATGATAGCCTGGCTAGATGATTTAGAACTGCCCTAAATTAAAAAATAGACAGCAGAATGATTATAATAAAAACCACTTCACAGAATAAAAGCAAGACTTTCCATACTAAGCAGGAAGACAATGAAATATTCACACCATTAAAGACCAATGCCATGAAAATACAGGTTCTCTCTGGCTAGAGGAGTTTATAGTTTAAACAGGGTTGAAATGTGCAGCATTCACTGGAATGGCCACAGAAGGCAAGTGACACCACTGCTTACAGTTGATTGAGTGTCGATGGCATGGAAATGGTGTAGAAGGGATTTGTGCAAAGACATGATGATTGTATGAACACCAAGATAGTTCTTGCAGGGCCTTGTGTGAAGGTAAATACCAAGGTCCTGAACTATGAGACTACAGAACCTCGCTGAGTGGAGCCAGTGACGAAAGACATACTGATGTATCACCAGGAGCCATTCCACACTTTTACCTGCATATGTCAGATATGGCTTAAAAGAGATCTTTAAAAATCCAAGTTCAGTGTTCTCTGACCAAGCTGTCAGAGAACACTACACTGTCCTTCAAGAGGACCTACAGATGCTTCCTTTCCCTTTACTGACCACAAGGTGCTCTTCCATTCCCGGATGTCCTTGTTTCTGACTGGTCTGCTTCTGCTTTTCATTTTCATCTGGTAGATTTTCTTCTCTCTCTTGCTCAGCTTCCTCAAATTCATCTTCTCCCTGATTGTTGGGGTCATCAGCAGGATTCACATCTTCCATGGCTGCCTTCTGTAATTTTCAGAAGTGAATGTTGAATATGTGTTTTTATCTCACAGTCAAATTCCATTTCACTTGTAAGCTACCCAAGCATGAGCCAACTTCATACTGACTGCATCCAGCTTCAATCTCTCTACAGGCATCAGGGGTCACTAGATCAAACCCTCGCTAATACAGAAGTGTCAGTTCCTAAAAGAAAAAGGACTTGAGCACTGAACACAGACAGAACTGCAGGATGGGTATCTGTCTGCTGAAAACCAGACTGCATCTGATGACTTATTTCACACTGGCTGTTGAACTCCTTTTGTTTACTGACTATCTGACAACTGACAATGCCTGATAAGACCATGTGAAAAGAGATAAGAGTTTAAATGCTCCTGGCTCAAAAGAGCTGCTGTAATCTTTCAGTACCAGTCTGTCCTGCAGTACTGACCTTGTCTATATTTATAATAAAACAAAAGAAAACTTCAACATACTTTGCCATTCAGAAAACGAGCATTTTATTTCTGCTTATCATTCAGTAAAATTTCTGATATCTTTATAGCTGACAAGTTAAAGATCCTTTAGAAATATTTACTATACAACTTAATTTGCTGAGGGCAAGGGGAGTGAAGATGATATGCTTGATGTTCCACAACACCAAGTAAGATGGAGCCTGGGGGAAGGCACAAGACTGACTCTCCTGTATCCACATCTCTGTGTGGTTGGTATCATGGCTGTGTTCAGTGCAGAGGTATGTCCTCTGTCAAGATCTCACACTTCTGTACTGACTCCAGCTGGTTTCAGTGGCTATTGAGTTGGCTCTTACCCTCTTAACTAACGATAGCATGACAAACACTGTCACCACTCATTTTCACAGACCACCAATGAGTTACTCCTGTTATTTTTCTGAATCCAAGTTTACCTGCTCAAATCCCAACTACATCCAAATCCTTTACTCCACCTAAAGCACAGATCAAAGGAATGTAGAAAAGCAACTTGTTTCCAACAAGGAAACTTTTTTTGATTTCTTCCCAAATCAGTAAGGATAGCTTTAAATAGATCTTAGATGTAGTTTTAAACTGTCAAGCTTGTCTTCCTAGCAGACCTCTGGTTCATCTTATTTCTGTAATATGTAATTATGTTAGATGAGACTTCTGGGTTTTCCCTTCAGTAATGATTGCAATCCCCTGCATCTTAATTCATACTCACTGATTCATCAGCCTGCTGATTTTCTACATGATGTTCTGGTTCTTGCTGTTCATTTGCATTATTTTGATCATCATCTTCACCTTCATCCTGGCGCTGGTTGTCACGTTCATAAGCTGACAAATTTTTGATATTATTATTGTATTACAGCAGTTTCTAGTTAGCCCTTTTAAGAAAGAGTCTCCTATATACTAGCTTCCATACATGCTTTTAGTAGGCAGCCTTTACCTAAAGAGCTTACCTAAACAGAGAATGATAACAGGATTGTTTTACAGTTAGTAGAAACCAGACACTAAAAGATTACATAATTTGAAGAGATCAAACAAAATCACAGGCACAGCCAGGAACATAAAGATCCACAAAGCCCTATCCTAGTAGCTCAATCAAAAGGACACTTGTCCTTTCAGGAATGTGGATATGATCTTTAGTCATACCTGTATTTCAGTCAGTCACTTCAGCCAACGTTATCTGAGCTTCTGGTTTTGAATTACAAGTTTATATTTCACTTGAAGCCAAACTGGATATGAAATGAATATTAAAATCTCACATGAAAGGCGGTACACAGGAAGCTTTTATCTTACCTCCTTCCTCTTCCTGAATACCTTGCTCTTCTTCCCCTTGCACAATATCATGGTCCATGTTATCATAATGACCCTGTTGGCTGAGAAAAATAAATGCCAATACATCAGTTTCAAAAAAGCGTGTTTCTGCTTTAATAAACAAACCATCCTACTGCATCTCTGCCTCTCCCAGCTCCTGCCAGGATGGGTTCCAGTTTAGCTTCCTATTACTTAATGTTTTCTCACATTATCTTTCCTGAAATATACTTTGTAGAACAAAGACTTTCTTGTCCTACTATACTAACTTCTGTGCTTGCATCTCTCTATATATCAATGGGATCTGCCTTGTATTTTCAGAACTCCTAAGCAAGTATATTCCATAATCAAAGCACAAATACTATGAACTGGAAGCAGAGAACCTCTCAGATAAAGGGTCTTAAAGACAGACAGCATAAATCAGTTATTTTGTTGAATAAAAAGTTTTAGCTTTCACCTTGAAAGGGTTTTACTTGTGTGGTTGTTCTTGCAGGACTATTTTGACTATCAATTTATGAAAGGCTTTTTCATACCAAAATCCTTTTAGAACATGGGTCAAGTTAATAATGAATATTTCAGTGTTTCAGCAAAGAAAATTCAGTGGGCTTAAGATATTACAAGATCACAATTGCTGCTTAGTGGAAAATAATTACCAATTTAAAGCAAGCTTTAAGACAAGGGGCATTGTACACTAGAAGCCCCTAACCTCCTCCAAGGATGTGCATGGCAACGTGCACTCATTACTCCAGACTTCAGAGGCTTCAGAAGTAAAATGAAAAAACAAAAAAAAGGGAAGGGAAAGGAAAAACCTTTTAAACTAGCAATCAGATTTATGCTTGGAAAGAAGATGAGGCTCACTGAATTTAGTTTCTGGGCAGGTTATAGCATTAAACCACTCTCTTTTCAAAGGTGGTGTGGTGTACGGTGCAAGTCATAAAACCCAGAGCACAGACCATGACAAACTCATGTAAAAGAATTTAACCTTAGCCGGGTTTTATAGAGTTTTTCTCCTTGTTCTGCCTGTTTCTGCAGCTGAATCTCTTTTTCTTGAAGCTGTTGCTGCTGTAATAGCTGTCCTCGCAGTCTTTGCTGGTGTAGTGATTCCTGATGTTCTCGTAGCTGATAGGCTTCCTCCACTCTTTGGGCTGCAAGACGTTGCTGCTCTAGTTGTTGTTCATAAGCTGGTTTATGTCCTTTTGTTACAGCTTTTGTTGCTGTTACCTGTCAGAGAAATGTGTTTAGTCATAGATTAATCATAATTTCCATAATCAGAAACAAGCATGCAGAAACCTGTGACAAGAGGGAAAATTATGCAGATGCTACACGCAATAGGCAGAATTACAGCAAAGTTACTTTAAAGTTTTCTTGTCTCTGCTTGAAGTTTAATTATTTTGTTTGAACATAGACTGGAAGTGTTGGGGTGTCTGTGGAGAACATGGGGAAGGAAGAGGACATCATGGGCTGAGGAAAGCCATCCTTTTCTTACACATCAATAATAACAAAAACTCCCAATGCATTACCAGTAAAAGCAAATTTTGATGGCTGACAATTAAGACAGTTAAATATGTTCCCATTGATTTAACTCGTCATTTCCACAGGGGCTGCTTTGAGCCTTCAATGAGACACTGCACATTTTTTACAGCCAGCAGTAACTTTAAGTCCAGTTTCACTCCTGCTGCTGCTGTTCTAATCCACTGCACCTCTCCAACAATGGCTTCTCATCACACTGGAGTTACAGAATTAATCTGTTAGGAGTGTAAGTGTTTACAGAGCCTAAGGTGAGATCAGTAAAATATATTTTCCACTGGAGAGCCAATCTAGAATTTAAATCCAAGATCTGCTGGTTTTATTTAGAGCTGCAGGAACAAGACTTGTCATTGCTGTGCCCTGATTTCCCCTGGCTATTTTAGTTATGTTCATCTTGCAGTTAAAATTTCTCGTGAAATGACAGCAAACATTTAGATGGAAATGTGTTTACAGAAGGCAGGTATATCTCACAAGGAAACACACTGCAATTTGCTGAGATGCATCAAATTAATAAGGCAGGACAGGTCTCCATCAAAGTGCTGAAGATAAATCTCGTTCTCATCAGCTATCTTCTTCCCACCAGCTACCACAGGCCTCAGATTTAAGTAGGAGATGGGATTCAACCTGATTGCTCTTTTTTCCCCATCTGTTGCTTTTTATCACCAGAATAATGTTCATTAAGCTGCATTTTGGCAAGTACTGCAGTATGTGTGTGCTGAAGTTGAGCTTGAATCCTGTGCATCCAAGTGATTTGAATCCCAAGCTTTCTATAAATATGACACTGATTTTACCTAGAAACAGGCAATGATAAGAGATGCCTCCCTTTAAACAGCAAATTTAATCAATCTGTTGAAAAGAGCTCCATACCTCTGAATGAAGATGATCACCCAACATGTTTGTTTCTTCTTCTTGCTGTTCCTGTTTTTTCCACTCATGCTCTTCTGGTACTTGATCCTGTTCCTCCTCTAAGTGCTCAGGCTGACCTGCCTGCTCCATTTCTTCCTCCTCAAGTTCTTTTTTGCGTTCCTCTTCAACTTGATCAACATGTTGCTCATCATCTTCTCCAGCTTCTTGTTGCTCCTGAATATTTAGTTCTTTGGCGTGCTGTCCCTCATTAGCCCTTCTTTGTAGATGAAAAGGCTCAGCTCTGTCTTCTTTTTCCTGGGTATTTATTTCTTCTCTCTCTTTTGGCTTCTCATTCTGCAAAACATACACAAGATTATGTGTGCACAAGATATTATGGATTTCATATTTTCAAAAGAGCCAAGGACCAGATATAGATGCTTTTATTCCAGCCTGCAGTTGTGAAGTTGTAGGCAGGAGAGCCAAATGTCTGCTTTGGAACAAGCTACCCCTCCTGCCAAATGGTATCAATACCCGATTCTTGGCTCTGCACAGCTCCGTGAGGTGTTGTACAATTGCATCATAAAGTAGGTTAAGCCTCGTTTTATCTGAAGTGGAACAAAACTATTATAATTCTGCATCTACAAAGGAAGCTTTGTATTTTTATTTCCCGTAGGTTCTGCTGGCCAAGAGCTCTTGTAAAACAAAACCACAACTGATACTGTAACTTCTAGACTTTACCCACAACTTTGCTTTCTTTTTGAGCATTGGATACTGTGCCAATTTTAAATATACTGACTTCAAGCATGCCACTGAAACTTTATAAAACATGTGAAAAGACAGTTTCTTCAGAACTTGTTAAAGCTTTTCTATAACACAAGATATCCAAAATTTTAGAATCTGCTTATTATTTAAAAAAAATAAATTAAGAATTATAGCAACTTCTTAAAACAGCTCACATAAACCAGTTTTAAGTGCATTTACAGTCACGGAGAAAAGGTCATAATTATATATTTTTCTACTACTTGATAAGATTAAACTGTTCTTTACCACTTTACTAAAGAACTGACAGATGTGTACAATTAAACACACACTTCTAATGGAATTTAAGCACACAGCTAGTTATTTTGCTGAATAACAACCATTTCCAGTGGCACCTGTAGCCAGTCAGTAGTTTATACCTCTTTGTGCTCTTCAGCCACAGCTTCATGGTGTGTTGGGAGGTCACTGTGAGGAGATGGTGCTCGCACCTCTGGTTGCTCGTTTGGTTGTTCTAACTTCTCAGGCTGTCGGAAACTTGGCATTTTGTTGAGTGTGTCCTTCAATTGTTTGTATTCCTCCACCTGGGACTAAAGTCAACACATTAATTAATAATAATGTGTCCAAATCAATTGCTTAATAAAATACAGTCACCTCTGAGTGAACTTGCTGGCAAGACATGTGGTAGAAAGACTCGATATTCACATCAGAGCAAATATGAGAGAGGAGAAGAGCCAGGAGCTTTTAAAATTGGGTGTTTCCACGCACTAGATAACATTGATTCATGACAATCTTTTCAGCCAAAGTGCACATGCACACCAAGTATATTAGAACTCTGTGGGACAAAGACAAAGATTTTTTTGTTTTATTCATGCCAAGCAGAATTGTCAAAAGGGGATGATGCAGTTTTCTTGTCAGACTAAAGCAAGGGAAATTGAGAGCACCACAACTTCTCCTTTACTAGCAGAAAGAAGTGCAGTTCTTTCAGAAACTGTAGTTTTAATGTACATATACACATCATGAAAATGCCAAATCCTTGACATTTAGACAGGTGGTACACAAGACAACAGCCAACATATAGAACTGAGGCAAAGAAAGTCATAGTACACCCTTGGCGAAGAGCAAGGAAAAGAGAATAAAAGGGGGGGTGGGCAGGGAGGAATTACACATTTCTAAAGTCTTCCTGAAATGCAACAGTAAAATCTGGTGATTTGATTTGCTGTTTAACTTTGTACAAGATCAGGATACTTTCCAAAAGCTTTAAAGTCCAGTATGATAATCCGGGCTGGGTGGTACAGCAGTCCCTGTCTATACAGCAGATATACAGGAGAGATTATCTCCTAAAATAAAATTCTGGAGATGGACAGGATTTATAAAAGCTGACTAGCTGCATATACAAGACAGTGCCCCATAAGAGGGCTTCCCTGTTACTCCAGTAGAGGTGGTGGGTGTGTTTATTAACCATTTTGAAGTCAGAGGTGCAATTCATAATCCTTTTTAAAATTCAGGATAAAAATCTGTCTACAGTTTACACTCGGTGACTGCGTATGTCATTGTGTGTGTGATTGTGGTATCATAGCAATCAATAGTACAGCAGACAGGCATGATGCATTGATGTACAATGCAAAATACTCATACAAAACAATATCCACAGTGCTACAGATTGACATGATGCAATGCATGTGACAGCTCCGAAGCTAGACGCACCTCGAAGCATCTTCAAAAGACTATGGCATCCGTTAAAAGAGACGGGCCTAAAAGCAAAGCAGAATGCACAGTAATTACACTTGTCATTCCAGAGGGATATTTCTGTTTCCTGATTAACTATTGGAGAATCCAGTAAGAAATTTTAGAGGAAAAAATAGTATTTACTTAACATAAGACTAATACACAGGTCTCTGATTTATTTTTTTTTTCTCCTTTTCCCACTCACTGACCATGGAGAGAGACTAATATACTGGGATATTTAAACAGTGCACGTCCAGATCCCAATTCAAATACTCCATTCCACTGCATGAGTGATTCTAAGCTGAACATTGTGATTCAAGGCCACAGCCTAAGAGGTATTAACACTGGCAGAAAGACAAGAGTTTATAAAAATATGTAATGAATCCGTCTGGCTCTTTGAGCTACGGAAAAGTACAAAGATTACAATGCTTTAAAGATCCAGGTCACAAATTCATTAGTGCAGTATTGACTGCTGATATTTAATGTCTAGAATACACTTAGAAATAGGGGGATCATTTATCGAGCTGTGTTTCTAAGCAATAATCCCTTGTGAACTTTCTGTAGCTGGTTTGCAGGAGAAACTATGCAACTGTGCTAAATACCTTCTGTTCTGAAAGAATGTGCAAGACACTTCTGTTGAAGGAAACGTTCTCCATATGATAAATGTCACATTCTGGCTTTGTGTGTTACATGTTTTCCAATTAAAGAATTGAATCAAAGGCAGAAGTATACAGAGCTTCCCTTTGGATGTGGTGAACCTTAAATCAGACCCTGCATCTGCCCTTGTGGAATTTCAGATGTTAGTAAACACATACCAAGCAGCTAATGTGGCCAGTGGGAGAAGAGCTTAAAATTAGCTGCCAGCAGATTTTAGTACTGGAAATTAAGATTCTTCATATATATTTAGTCATGAGGGACTTTCCTGGTCTTTCCATATTTTTTTAACATCTATACATACTGACATGCACAAGCAGCAGAACTGAGAGGGGGGGTGAAGAAATCCAGTGCTTTTAGTGTTGCTAATGATTTTGTGGACCATGAAAATACCTAAATGAAGAAAATTAAGTCAGGAATAAAAATAACTTCACACTGCCTCATTGCCTTCCCCTCTGATCTTTCACCAATAGTCTTCCTCTGCTCCAACATTACTCCTACCTTCAGATTCCCTGTGGCCTGCACAGCTCGTACCAGCACAGCTGACTGAATATGCAATAGTCTAGCAAAGTTTTTGCTTCATGGATAGTTCACTTGAAAATTACATTTAAGAAAGGTAATGCTGCTGCTTTTTTTAACTAATTTGAGTTCCACCTGCAGTTTACATTTCTCTGTGTGACTATGTGTGTGTGTGTGTGTATATATATATATATATGTATATTCTACTTCTGTTGCACTGATGTATATTGCCTTAGAAACTTTCCAGTCACACACAAAAAGAGACTTTATAGTAGAGCAGCATCCAGGTCTTTATAATCATACATCTGAATGTCAGAGTGTGGGGGGTTAAACTAATAGAAGTTCTATCAGAGAAGACAGAGAAAGAAAGGTATTCGCCAGCTCTCACAGAAGCAAAGATATTTTTCTTTTCACTAACACATGCACTCTTGGACCTACAATACAGCTTTTAATTTTTCCGACAGCTCTATGATTTGTTGCAGCTTCTTTTTAAGTGCAAGTCCTGAAACTCATGCATTTCCCTGCAAGTGTGCAGCGTGGTGCTAACTGCAAATTCCCCATGCGAAAGGCTACATGCATCACGTTACAGTCAGCTGAACTAGGAGAAACAAGGCTTTTTTTAGGAAGGTTAAAGCTAATAGAAGCTGCTTTCCTTTCTGACCTGAGCAGCAGCTAGTGCACTCTTGTGGTCTTCCAATGTCACTACAAGCTGGTTGTGTTGGGAGAGTAAGTTCTTATGCTGTTGCTACACAAAAAGAAGAACATGACATGTTTTACATAAAGTTCATTCTAAAAGTAAATTGGGTAGCCTGAGGGATTTTGAACTAAGAAAATAATTCAACTTATTTTGAAAAGAAAATCCTGAGTTGGAATGACAGCATTTATTGATTTAACATGGAATGCATATTAAACACACAGAGAAAGCAAGCATGCCAGGAAAGAAAATTTTGGAGGCCAGAATTTGTGTAACTAAAAGTTAAAAGTTGGAGTAGACACTGATGAACATTTAAAAAAATAGAGCTGCAAGACATTCATTTTTAGGAAACTTAGTTTGCCAAAACACAATTCTTAACTTGCAAAGTCAAATTTCCAATTCCAATTTCTATTGTAAATACTTCTCTTTCAATTCTTTTTTTTAAATGAGCATGTACCTAAAGTGCAGGTGACAAAACACAAGAAATCCAGTTCAGCCATATTCCTCTCCTTTTTGCCACATAACAGATATTACAAATCTTTGTCACAGCCCGTTACTGGCTCGTTAAAACCTGGGAAGTTTTATATTCTTAATGGTCTTGAAAGTTCTCCTCAAAGTAGAGCCTACCTTGACATCTTGTAGCTGAGTGTGAATGTCTTGGTGAGCTTTTCTCAGCTGTCTGTTCTCCTCCCGTAAGTTATACAGAGATTCTATTTAAAAGAAATGACATATAGAATTTAAACCCAGTCAGATTTACAATATTAGATTAAGCATCAAAATTAAGACTATAACAAAACCTACATAAAATCCTACACAATTGCTACAGTAAAAATGGATTAGAGTAATTGTATGGCTTCTTTATGTTACACCTCTCCCCAGGCCTCTGAAAAACTCTACATTTTCAAGCAGAAAATAGTAAAATTTAGTTAAATTTTTGTATGAGTGCATCCAGTGTGCAACTGGAATTAGGCATCACTGTTCATGCTGGGGACTGCAGACAGCAAAATTCATTATGGTAATCTGAATCTTTAAAATTCAGAGAGGAAGCCACTTTCCTTTCTCCCTCCACATTGCATCTGGTGAGCGAGAATTTTATGCTGTAGGACTAAAGCTGTTCTTTTGGAAGAGGTGCCCAGATGGCCAGCATACTTAAAAAGCTTCACGTTCTGGGACCAGGGAGAGGGGCTTCTCTTCCCACTTCTTACATGATGTTGATGTGGAATATTGCAAGCAGACACAGGCAAGCTCTGCCCACACTCCAAGCTGCTAGGCTGCAATCCAGCTCAGTCCAAGAGTTAGCTGTATGACTTCACTGGTGAGGTGCCAAGGCAGAACTAATAAACACACACTCTACCCTGCAAAATACTGTGCAGACAAAACTGCAGACAGCTCCAAAACTAACTCATGCGTTAGTGACACATGGTAGGAAGTGGCTGAAGGCCCTTGATGAGGAAAGCTCCATCCTTTTGTTCTACACACGTGTGTAATTTGGATTGAGGAGGTCTGCAAAGAATCTCTTTAATAGGAAACTGGATGCCAAGAGTAAGAAATGAATACTTCATCATCCAAGTATACACATACAGTATGTTTCAGAGAAGTTGATACAGAGAATATATATCAAGTCACTTCATAAAGTGGCACCATTAAATCTCTGATGGAAGCAACAAGCATTCTTAGATTGCTTTTCATTTACAAAAAAAGAGTAAAGAGGCAAATCAATTTTCCAGGTTTATACAAGTCTTAGAACTAAAAATGAAACAGTGGATAAACCAGCCACTGACACCTGATGGGCTTTTAAGTGCTGTGTTTCTTAGGATTTCTCTAGGTAGAAACAAGAAGCACACATATGAATAGATCTCAGAAAGAGGCACAGAAAATCATCCATAAAATTTAACTTATCAGGAGGCATAAGATGCAGGAATGACCTGATAGTGAGAACAGAGACTATGCCTTGTCTCACATCACACAAAACACAATGACAAACACACATTTTAATATGGGCAGCCAGATACAGGTTGCGTATACCCTTCAGCTTAGAGATCTCCTGCTCTTTTTCCTGCTGTAGTTGTAAGTATCGCTCCTTGTGATCACTGAATGTTCTGCTAAACTCTTCTCCTTGTTTTCGGTGATCTTCCTCAAGGTCAGCATGCTGTTTCTTTAGTTCTTCATGTTGACTCTGCAAACACCAAGTTGGACACTGGAACAGTTCTGTATCTGCATATCTGGCTAATATTGTCTTTGGCAATTTGTTAAATAAGTCCAGATGAAGGAAACATTCATAGCAAGAAGTTTATTATTCAAAGCATGCATATTGCAGCTCCTCTCGAACACCAAATGATCTCTGTGACAAGCAGTCTTCTGTTCTAGGGGTAGGTCACCTAACCATGCAGTTGCCCTGTCCCATTGGGAGCTGCTGGATGTGTCTAAGAAACTATGTAAAGTCTGATAAGCCAGCGTTCTATACAAATAATTGCATTTGATAAGATTAAATTACCCACTGGACAGCCTGCCTAGGAAAAACTGCAGTGAAGCATCTTTCAATGGTACAGTTGTAGGAGGAAAGCACCATGAATGTACTGACACTCTGGAGTGAATGACCAGAAGCCAGTGAGGCCACATCTCCCTGACACAGTCCTATGAAACTGGGTGTCTCAGTCACTTACCTTCAGCATCTGGTGTTGTACACTCAGTGCGCTGTACCGGCTGTTTGAGTCTTGCTGTAAAACAAAACCACGAGTGTTAAACAGAACAACGTTGTCATTCCTCTAATTTCTATACATGCAGTTGTTTAGGAGTCACGAGCCAAGGGACTTAACTCCCCAGGAAACAAAATTAATCTCCTCACTTGCTTTGGAACACAGCAAGCATATACACTGACTGCAGCAACAACATATTTTAACTTTGGTTACTCAGCTCCCAAACTGCTCCCCGGTTTCAACGTGAAGTAGCCATAAAATCCTAATTTATTCACTTTATAAAGAATTCTCTACAGGTCCCTGGGTCCTTTGCCAGATACAGCTTTCCTTCTGGCACTTGCTATATAAAACAAAGTTTCTTGATGTTTTTATACTTCCCAATTCGAGGACTGTGTGTTAAAAATTTGCCACAGTCCTCTTCCCTGCAGACTAAGCTACAGAAAGATTTCTAATGCCATATTATTCCCTCTTCCCCTTAGAAATAATAACATTACATTTAAACTACCATAATATAAATAGGAGGATATTTTCTAAATTAATTTTTAAAAGATATTAGGATCTCTTACTACAACTTAAATAATTAGGAACTGCAGAGCACTTATGCATGCAGAGTAGAAATTAAATAAGTGAGCGCTCTTTCAATTAGTATTTTGTGAGACCTCTTTGAACAGTTATAATTGCAAAGCATTTCCTTTATCTTGCAACTCAAATAGCATCAGCTATTAAAAACCTGTACTAGGAATGAGGACTTACCCTTCCTTTATTTAGTGTTTCCTGTGCTTCCAGTTTATAAACAAGAAAATCTACAACATAAAAGGGAAAAAACCCAGAGTAAGATTAGAATCTGTACTTAAATAACCTAACTGTTGTGTACATAAATTCTCTTAGGAGCTGAATACTTATGCAGTTACAGTTTTCCAAAAGATCTTAAAAAAAAAAAAAATTATGGAGAATGTAAAAAAAAAAAACCCCAAAAAAACAAAACACCTCAAATTTTGACAAAATATTTTCACTAAAAAGTTTCATAAAATATTTTCATTAAAAAGTGTCATATCGTAGTGTGAGATGAGGGATAGAGGCTCAAGAGTACAGATGGGTAAATCTGTTACACAGACTCTCTCAGCAGAGGCCCAGTTGCATCATTCAAAAGGAAAAGGACATTTATAAATCGTGTATTCTCGTATTATTATACAAAAATATGTACTTTAAGAAGTGTGAAATTCTAGACTAAGTTTAAATAAAACAAAAATTTCCTTGAGCCTCTTTTCAGGATTGGAAAATGCCAACTCCCCTTTGCAGAGCAATGGGACAGCTCTACACTAGATGGCACCAGAAAGCTATCGAGAACTGCACAGCAAGAATAATTTCTTACACGTTCTTAATCTTTGTTAATGTAGTTGTTTTAATTCAGCAGCTGAGTCCTCAGTTTTAGAAAGAATACAGGCTTTACTCTGAAAATTGTAGTGAATTTAGAACAACAAGAGACCGGGAGAAAACTCAAGAGGAATACAACATATGCCAACATTTCCCTCACACACACATACACCTAGAAGTTAGTTTTAATCAGAAAAAGGTATGTAAGCATGTGTCTACCCTTAAGCATGTGTAAAAATACTGATTCAGAGTTTAATTTCACATTGATGGAATGCAAGAAAAGACCCCATGTTTTTGGTACAAGTTTTAAATGTTCAGCATGCTGGAAGGGGATTGACACATGCCCATACTACACACGTGTTAGATTTATGTATATTGATATACACACATTCTCTGGGTATATTATGGTGCAGTGATCTGTAAACAGTACTGAAAATATTATTACTTTTTAAAAAGATTAGATTATTATTATTTTAATTAAAAATATTTACTAAAAAGACCACCACAGATCTGCCAAGGTGTTCCTGTTAATACATTATACATTGGTAACTTCTTTAAAATTGAACAAAATACATCTGCAGTTACTTTCCAAAATCATCAAGTTATCTTAAATATCAAAATGAAAAGCATGTTTTTACCTTCTTTTGCTTTCTTATGTTCAAGCCTTTCCTTTTGTAATGACTTTTCTAATCTTGACCTGTGCTCATATACAACTGAAAAGAGAAATTTTGTACACAATTCATATTAAAAGTAATATAGACAAAAACCACCCCCCACCCCCCAGCACACCCAGAGAGCATGGGCATGGAATGTACCAGGAAAATACAAGTGGAATGAGGTCAGAGGATAAAGGACTGTTTGCATCATTTGGGACAATAACTTTGTTTTCTTTTTATTTGCATGCTTTATTGATCCTGAATTCTGGGTTATTTCCATTGTATAAACATAGAACGTGATAACCATGTCAGTTATGGAGACAGTCAGCTATGATGGATCTACGTGAAAGCTACCAAATCCTCTTTGCTTCTTAGGTATGCAGGTACCCATTGCCCATGCTTCCACCCTCTCCTGCCTCCTCTGTAGAGACAAGGAAATAAGACAGGACAACCCTACTGCCAGAAGAAATCCTGGCAGCAAACAACTTGTCATGAGGGAAGAGAGATGCACAAGAGCAGGATGGCTTAGTAAAAAGAGCAGGTGTAAACTAGACAGGCTTTGTCTAAGACAGAGAACCTGAGATCTATTCCTAAATTCTTCCAAAAATTTGGATAACTCAAGTTTTCTGTGACCTTCTCTTTTGTGAAGCTCAGATTCTCAACACCACAGCACTGTTGACCCACCGACAATGAAATGTTTAGGTATCGTGTCCTCAGTTTCTTAGTAAGC
>NW_010325476.1:0-15767 GCF_000700745.2 Antrostomus carolinensis | reverse complement strand
TATATATATGCTAAAGCATCCTGTGCTTGTATGGAATAGCTACATAATCTGAGCAGGATTTGGGGGTTTTTTTGATTATTTTTTTTCCCCCACATCCTAATTATGGAGATAAGGCAGGAAAAACAACAACAAAAATCACCTGAAGTGCTTGGATAGCTAAAGTATAAAGCTAAACTGGATGCTTCTCTGTAAGGCTGGGGTATCAGAGACTGCTCGTCAGGAAATTGTTTCAGTTTGAGAGTAAAATCAAGTCCTCACTGATTTTTAAATCCATTTATACATTTTCTTTAAGCGAGTCAAAATACCCACACAACACTCTCCAGATGAATGAAGAACTGGTCTGTGTAGAGCGCTTCAGCCAAAAAGCAACAAGCTGAGGTTTTAGGGGCACCACTCACAGTACAACCCCCATTATCCTCAGGTAACGGCAGTCACACAGTTTGTCACATGGTGTGTGTCACTGTCCCCTCCAGCGGGGTCACTGACTATAAAAAACTGCACATAGCTTTTTGGAAAGATGCTCTGACTTCTCTGCCAAACTCTACAAGCCCTTTGAGTTTGATAATGCCACCAGAAAAGGTGGTTCTGCTGCTTGTTCTCATACTGTCCTTCCCTTGGCTCTCACTGCTATGGGTGATGGCACAGCAGGGCCCAGCAGTTGGGGACAGGGTGTGGAACAAATTCTTCTGCTGGCAGTGGTTGTACAGTTTTTAAGAGAGCAGCAGTGACAACTGGCAGTGACCTGCAATGCTGGGTGGCATAGCAGGAGATGGTCTGCCCCAGGTTTGATCACAGAAACCAGACAAAACCTTATTTCTAGATTTTTACAGTATGACACCTACTCTTGGTCCTATCAATGGTCCAACAGACCAACCGTGCCATCTCTCGAGACCTGCCAAGAGCAGATGCTCAATACAGAACACACACAATGAGTTTACAATATTTCCTTGGCACTGTCTCCCAGCAATTTATGGCTCCTAAAGTCTGTCCAACTTCCTGCAGGTCCTTTGTGTACACCATTCCAAAATGGATTTTACATTGATGAATTTGTCTAATTGTTTGTTGTATCCGTGTGTATTTAGAACATCTAATATCCTCTGGCAGAGTGTCTCACCACCTAGCTGCCAGTAAAGCAGCATTTCATTCAGGCTTGTTTTGAACATCCAGTTTGGGATGTCTCTCACACGAAGGGGCACATCAGTCCCTATTTACCCTTTCCTCACCACTCATTAGACTGAAGGATCGTTATCTGAAATGGCCTACCAAGTTTGCAGCAAAGGAAAGATGTTAATTAAAACTCTCACAAATGTACAATTATATTTATCATAGAATCATAGACTAGTTTGGGTTGGAAGGGACCTTAAAGATCATCCAGTTCCAACCCCCCTGCCAGCAGCAGGGACACCTTCCACTAGACCAGGTTGCTCAAAGCCTCATCCAACCTGGCCGAGAACACTTCCAGGGAGGAGCAGCCACAACTTCCTTGGGCAACCTGTTCCAGTGTCTGACCACCCTCACAGTGAAGAACTTCTTCCTAATATCTAATCTAAACCTCCCCTCTTTCAGTTTAAACCCATTTCCCCTTGTTTTGTCATTAACTGCCATTATGAAAAGTCCTTCCCCAGCTTTCTTGTAGGCCCCCTTCAGGTATTGGAAGGCTGCTATAAGATCTCCCCGGAGCCTTCTCAAGCCTTTGCTCAAGCTCAGTTTAACACAAGTACTGCTCACTGTCCAAATTTTAATTTGCACTCTTTTTTTTTTTTTTTAAAGAGTTATTAGTTTGTATTAATGGAATGTGTGATTTTTTTTCCTTCAAAATGAGGAAACTAATCTTCTGAGAAGTAAACCATTGGTGAACATGAGCCTTCAACGGGAAGTATGAAATAAAGATTGGTATCTTGGCAGTCACAGAAAACTCTTTTTGCACCTTAAAACCTGTTCTTAATTCCATCAAGGTGCATTCTCCAGGCTCTTTAGCTACTGGCTTATCTACAAGTGTTTACGTTTTGGCGTAGAAGCAGGATTGCTAATCAATCCTTGTCACCTATCTCTATTTTGCTATTTATCTTCTAAAGTCAAGGGCATCAGTCATGATGAACTAATGTATCAACATCCTCTGCAACAAAACAAGCATGTAATGAATATTCACAAAGTCACCAGCAAGTAAGCTTTGAGAGAAGGGGATAAAAAACAAGGCAGCACTACAGTGATGGTTTTATCTGGGCACTAAAGATGGTGAATGCCGAATGACATTGGAAAAGGAACAGTGGTTGTAGCATAGCAACTCAGGAGAGAAATGAAAATCCATAATGGATTTCCCCTCCCATGCAATCAGGGGTAGAAATAGGCTTTTTGGCAAACAGACTAAACCACAAATGGATTCAGAGGTAACATTTTCCATTTCACTTCTTTCTCTGCAAGTGTACCTTCCTCAGCTCCTCCCTGTGTTTTAACAACTGTGTGTGTGTGTTGGTGGGAAGGGGGAAATCCCTGCACAACTAACCCATAATAAGGGCAGGAAAAAAAGAGAAAGAGAATGCAGTAATTTGGGTTTTAGGGACTGCAATTCTGTACCTTTCATAGTTAATTGCATCTCTGCTGAGCTTTGGCTTTGCTGTCTTCACCTGGCACTTTCAAGCAATGTCTCTCCACCCGTCCCAGGCAGCACATCCTCACTGCTGCCTTCTGTGTGCTACCACACCTTTGAAATAATGGAATAAAGCTGGCAAGGTCTTAAAATAGCCCTTCAGATGGCCAAAAAGGGTTAAGAAAAACTTCCTCCTACACCTCTCCCCTTCTAGTTCATTTACAGGTTGGTTCAGCAATGCTGTTCTTTGCTAAAAGTCCATAAATACAATATAATGAAGATTTTGATGAAGAAAATAATTATTAAGAAAGCATAGCTTCCGTATTTTCCTACTTGCTCTTTTGAGTAGGTTGCAGGTCGGATTTTGCAAGTACATATAGGAGTTTATCTCCTATAAACGTAAATTATTCCCACCAGTCAGGAACTTCCTAGGCAAGAGTACAAACTACAAAGCTCTTGTTACTACAGCATGAGATTCCTCACTACCAGCCTGGATATAAGATGTCTGAGCAAGAACCTCACAGAAATATACACTGAAAAACATGTTTTCTATTATAGGTTTCCAAGCTGGAGGAGTGGAACCTATATTAGGAATCTGGAAAATTCCTACTGGTGTGATGTACTGACACAGCACTTCACAAATAATTGTTTCATAGGGTGAGTTCTTAATTTCGTACTGATCTTTCCACAAATAATTGAATTTTGATTCTATGTTATATTCAATAGAATGGTAAGAAAAAGGGGGAAAACTTGTAATCTAGTGGCTAATATGTACTATTTCAAAGCTGGAATAACTGCAGGTATCAGTTTAATTCTTTAAGTTACCTACATCATAGAATCATAGAATGGTTTGGATTGGAAGGGACCTTAAAGATCATCCAGTCCCAATCCCCCTGCCAGCAGCAGGGACACCTTCCACTAGACCAGGTTGCTCAAAGCCTCATCCAACCTGGCCGAGAACACTTCCAGGGAGGAGCAGCCACAGCTTCTCTGGGCAACCTGTTCCAGTGTCTCACCACCCTCACAGTGAAGAGCTTCTTCCTAATATCTAATCTAAACCTCCCCTCTTCCAGCTTAAACCCATTTCCCCTTGTTTTGTCATTAACTGCCCTTATGAAAAGTCCTTCCCCAGCTTTCTTGTAGGCCCCCTTCAGCTATCATGTAACCTACATGAATGAACACAGAACAACATGAATCCAGAGAGGTGATCCAGCCTCAAAGAGCAAAGCCCAGAAAGAGAATCAGTAAAATCACAGCTAGTTCAAACACCCTTCGCCTTCAACGAGGAAATATTTAACAGTTCTTGAACTGATCCCAATTAAATCAGTTTTATCTCAAGCTGAAAGGAAGGTGGAGGAGAAATGTAGGGTGTGATGCTCTCTACAGGTTCTCAGAAGATTGCACCACTTTGGCCACTGCTGAACGTTAATTGCAACACAGGAGTCGAGCAGTCTGATGCAAGCAAGCTTATCCAACAGTCACAGTTATTTCTCTTCGCTTTGCTTTGCACCTCTAAGCAGTAAAACTATTATTAAGTAAAATAAGCCATTATCGTATATTTCAAAGACAGAATTTCCTATTTTACATTATCAGCCATTTAGCAACTGTGTTACTTTGGTATTTTGGTCTGTCAGAAGCATGATTCAAGACTAAAATAGCCCAGCTCTCACTACGTTACATACTGGAATATTAAGATTACATTGGGATTTAAATAGACATGATGCAAGAAATCTTATTAATTTCATTGTTATTGTTTCTTATGCAATTCTGCCATCTTTCTCTGAGCTTAGAGTAATAACTTTCGTTTAAAACCAGCAGATTTCAGTAGTCCTGGCAACGTGCAATGTTATTTTCTCTCAGACTGTGGCAGAGTTGAACTGAACCAGCAGCGTGTGGTAAACCACACTGGCACTTCTCTAGTTGCACTATGAACGTCTGCAGAACACAGACTTGTTATAAAAATACAATTTATTTCCAATTCTTGTCACTGCAGGTAGAACCATTTAAAATGTGAATCTTTGCAAATAGCTTTTGTGCTGAGAGTAAAGCATTTCCATGAGCCAAGGAAGAATCCCTTCGATATGGGATGTAGGACAGACTTTCTAGTCCAATGAGAATAATAATAGGGTTTTTTTTTAATCTCAGAAGAGATTTCTTGATTCATCTGATGCTAATGTTTCATGCTGGGAAAACACATCATTAATATAGCAAGACCTGCTCCCCAAGCTTCCAGCTCTTTATATGATTAAATAGTCAGTGAATCTGGCTTCAAACAAGGAGATCCACTATTTCACTACTGATAATCTTATCAGAAACAGGTTATTAAGCTGTGGGTAGCTCCTGGATGAGTATCAGGATTCCTCACTACACTACAACCCATGCTGGTCACAGTATATACTCTACCTATTTCAAAGGTTCTCAACTGAGAGTTTAGCAATAAACAGATATTCCAGTGACATTGCAAACATCTAAGAAACAATTGAAGTATTCCCACAATAAAGAGTAGGAAAATTCTGTTTTAAGTAGAGGGCCAGAAAATAACATTACAGAAACCATATATTTACCATATATTGAACAAAATATTCAAGTTATTTCATATTTTATGCCCTTGGAGTATTTTGTTTTGAATTTACACAAAAAGGATAGAAACAAATGCCAAGATAATGTGAAACTGATTGTGTGTGAAAACTAACCATTTTTCTGGCTTAATTATGGAACAATTTTGCATATAGGTAGGGATGCTCTCATTTTGTTCACTGAAAACCACAACCAGCACTGTGTGCAGTATCACAACTGCATTTACTTTAAAATAAACTCCTAAATTATTCAATTTACTCACATGAAGAATAATCAAGCAATAACATTGTCAAATCACAGCCAGTCACTGCAAAAGAGCAGAATTCCTCCTGGCAAACTACACCGTGCACTGGCAGTTGTGCTTAAAAATAACCACCGCTTTGATTTAATTCTCTACCTATTTGTGTTGCTCAGAGATAAATAACTTTGAGAGAGAAGTTTCTGTTTAATACCCAGATCTTCATATTCAGGGGTTCTGTAGTGTTTGTCATAGACCTACCACTTATCTAATGGCATGAGGAGAAAGCACTAACATCTACTGGTCTCGAAGATCCTGCACCAAAAATAACCTCTCAATGAAAATAAACCTGTTCCTCTAACTTAGTCTCCAATAAGAAACTGGAATTGGAGAATAGGATCTGAGAAAATTATGGAGATTTGGGTCTGGCTAGCTTGAGTGCAGGCAACTAACTGTACACCAGACCGATGTCCCACCACATCGTGCTCCCAATGCAGAGAGGTTCTACACGAATGAGATGCCCCACTGCTACTAAACCAACTCCAAGCAGAGCTGTGGATGGAGACTGATCAAGAGCCTGCACTCAGGTCAAAGTTTAGCCATAAAGATCTGCCCAAAGATAACAGAGATCTGACTACGTGCATTTTTATATAACATTTTCAATCCTGGAACACAGGATTCTTTTCTGGGTAAGTTGTAATATAACTGAAAAACCAACAAATCATTTGAGAATTACCTGTATCCTGCTAGCTGATGTGACACCAAGTGTTGGGAATCCATTAAAGCTCACGGCTGAGTCCTTAATTAAACTGTGAGACTCCTGCTTTTGGCTCTACAAACTCAGTGCCTGGTGTCTTGCCCAGGACAGGAATTATCAGTGATGCTCTCTATGAAGCTTGCCTTCTATCAAGGTGTTTTACACCCTGACATTGCACTCCTCAGGAACAGATTAGACAAGGTATCAGAACTAATCATGAGAGAATCTCAAAAAGCTTTGGAATGTGTGGAGAGTTCAGGTAAGCACAGAAGAAAATGCACATGCTTATCAAACCTTCAGCTTTGTATCCTTAAAAAGAAAAGAGGAAATCTGAAGCACAACCTGGAGAAGTGTTGCAGATGTTAAAAGCTTTGCTTTGACTGCAGTTCTGGCAATGGGGAATGCTGGGGAATTTGGCACACTAGTGCAGTTCGCCCCAGAAATGCATGTTTGTATTTCTGAGAAATAACCGTGGCCTCTATTAAATTATAAGGATGACATGAAAATTAATTTCTGAACTGGAGTAAACATCTACATTTAATAGAATCCTTTTACTTCTCCCTGCCTCATGTACTCCCTTTCTTAGAAGTCAATAACACCTCTAGGAAACAACAGACTTAAAAAGAAATTGCAAGTAAAACATAATAATAGGTTGGGATATAGGAAGGTATTTCTCATGTTGAAGCAGTAAACTGTAATAGCTGCTGCTAAACATAAAAGTTTGAGAAGGGGTATTAAATGCAATTAAATATTTAATCCCCAACAGTTAAGCTTCAGATATTACTTTTATTAGGAAAGAGATCACGTTTTCCAACCCAGAAAAGATTTCCTGTGTACTCCACAAAATACTTCTTCCAACCTTTGGTGCCACCCATGGTTGTGACATGCTGGGTCAGATTAGCATCTCACCTTGCACATGTAGTTTTCTAGACACCTATCTATGCTGAAGTTTTTTTTATTTTTTAAATGATGATAAATGCAAATAGTTCAAACAAAATCTGTTTAATGATTTTAGATTTAAATCCTTAAGGTTAGCAGATTTACTTCTAAAAATTTGCATTCCCTTTTCTTTTTTATTTTCTTCTCTCCATTATTCTGCCATTTTTGTCATGACACACCAGACCATTTTGAAGAAAACACACAAACATTCAGAAGAGCTGCAGAGACAATAGTTTCCTTCTCACATCATCTCTGAATGTCTGGGTCTGCTCAACTCTCAGCTCCAAAAAACAAGGGGCCTGTTCTTTCTCTCAAAAATTGTTTTAGACATTTTTTTTTCAATTCTATGCAGAAATCTAGTGCTACTATCTACATGATGTTAGAATCTATATAAATATATATATCTATCTCCAGAAACTAGCACAAAATCAACACTGAAGAAAATAATGGGGTTTTATATATATATATATACACACATACACACACACACACACATTGTTTTAACTGTCTCTCCTAACTGAAATGTTTGTATTTTTATCTTAATGGAATATGGCAAAAACTGATATAACAACTACAGTTACCACCTTACAAAACTGCTAAACCACTTCCTTAAATTATTTCTCAAGAGCTCTAACACAGGGGAACTTGGAGTCAGCTCCAGTTGTACGTTTCAAAAAAGAGCATCCAGAAATCAATAGTTTGAGTTAGTGCTTCTTTTATTTATATATTTATTTTTTTAACAGATCACTGTCAAACCTCAAAATATGTATCCAAATATGAGAGATTAACTGAAACATTGAAAATGGTATTGTTAAGTGTGGTGGCATGGATAGGAATAGGCTGCTTACTATGCCCCCCAGGAACACAAGCAGGCTATACTTCTCTCAACATCTCTGTAATTAAGACTGCCAAACTCAGGGATCTGAGTCACCTCGGGAAAATAAGATACTGGGTTAATTTCAGATACCTTGGCAGGGGGGAAAATGTAGAGGAAAAGGTGGAGTAACTGCAATTTCTTATATTTCTTAATTAAAGATACAAAGTAGAAAATCTCTGAAAGTTTTAATATGAGAAAAAAAGATCAGAATTGCATCCAGCTCAGAAGATCCTTCTTTAAACAAGGAACAGCATCCAAACTGGCTGAATTCCTTAAGTGCTTACCTCAGGCTCCAACATGACTAGAAATTCATGCCCCTGAATCCTAAAAATCCCAAGAAAAATCACCCAACAAAAGATTCTGCCTTAATTAGTTGTTCTGTGTATTTCATTTTCTCAGTACTCTGAATTATTTAGCTTTCATTACCTTTACACCTCAAACCAGCACCTGAGTTCTAGCAGGACAGATTTAATTACTTTTTGGATGCAAGGATCCTACTCCAAAATGAGCAAAGTGAACTCTTATTAGCCACAGATTGCTTGGCAATATCCTCACCACTATGTAAGAGATGCTAGAATGTGTACTCAAGTCTCACTGGGGGTGGAAACTTTACTCATAACCTTGTCCCACCCAAACACACAGGCTGATAAGCCTCTCTCCTACCCAGCAAAAATAACCAGCCCAATGAGACAATGGGTTTGGAACATCACAGTTAAGACTTGAGAATTCAATCAGCTTTGCTCATGTAGGAAGTAAGGAAGTAATTGAACTCTGTTGTTTAGGTTTTTGTTTTAACAGTAAAGCAACAATCTGAAACCCTGAAAACAAACTGAACCCTTCCAGGAGTATCTAACTCCTTAAATATTAAAGTTTTGTCAGTACAACTGCAAAGTCATGACCACCCTAGAACTCTTCCCACACCGTGTGCTTAGCACAGACAGGTATCGCTTAAACTGCGCTGTTGACAGGATTTCAGTTTGCAGCTACAACTGCCAGATTGTGATCACGGCTGTTTCATCCTCTGCTTCTCTACTGGTCTTCCTCCAACAAAGCTGATGATGTTTTAGGTGATGCAGAAGCTGCTGTCAAACCTTTGCCTGCTAGGAATATGTGATAGGAGATGACTGGTGAAGAAGCCAGAATGCAAACGCTCCAAAGCATCCACCCGTCTTGCATCCCTCCTCTCAGCTCTGAAGTGTTCACAAACACAGACAGATCAATCACTCACAAGCTTTAAAAGGCTGAGGTCATCAGTAACAAATAGTTTCAGGATATTGGCTCTATCTTGCATCAGCCTGTTAGCTACCAAGCCCAACATTAAACCAGGGGGAACAATAAAACCACCCTGTTACCTCATTCCTTCAGACTACATGCTCTGTGATCTTCAGCCCAGATTCCAACTTGGGTACAGGTGTGACATTGCAGCACAGGTAGAAATTTATCCTGGAAGTATTATGTCCGCAGGGAAAGTGATTTAAGGGCCTTCAGGCACAGATTGAAGGAAGTTTAAAAAATATAAATATAAGAATTTGCTCAATTTATCTTTCCAGCCATAGAATTCAGCTGCTGAGACTTACTCACTATGGACCTGGAGGCAACAAACCAGCCCCCCGAGTTAACTGAACCAAACAAAGCTCTAGCACCTTTTAATAATTTCAGATAACCCCAAATCTTCAGGTTGAGCTACAAAACAGACATATATCTATCCAAATATACATTTTACACATACATATATGCACATACAAATGCATATATGAATATACATTCATAGAATATAGAACTTCCATACTAAAAGTTTGCACAAATTATTTCAAATGTTTACTGTGTTTTTAAGTATTTAGAATATTAAATCCCTAGTGAAAAATGAGAATGGAAGTACAAAAGACAGATTCTTAGATGAGGTTACAAACCAAAGCATACCATTTCAGAAGAAGACAGGATACCCTAATGGTAGCAGAATTAGGGATGTTATATTTGCCATTTCACACAGTGCTGTATTACACAGGGAACTAATTTCTACTGTAACAGATCTTTCAGGTCTCATTTAGCAACAAAACACAAACAAAAGCAGCACTGTAGTGTTACCTGCAATCTGAAACAGTAATCACAAGAGTTCAGACTGCTGATGTTATGGAGCAAAATAGAAACACAGAATGGTTTGGGTTGGAAGAGACCTTCAAGCTCATCCAGTTCCAACCCCCCTGCCAGCAGCAGGGACACCTTCCACTAGACCAGGTTGCTCAAAGCCTCACCCAGCCTGGCCTTCAACACTTCCAGGGAGGAGCAGCCACAGCTTCCTCTGGGCAACCTGGGACACTGTCTCACCACCCTCACAGGAAAGAATTTCTTCCTCATATCTAATCTAAACCTGCCCTCTTCCAGTTTCAAGCCATTTCCCCTTGTTCTCTCACTACCTGCCCTTGTAAAAAGTCCTTCCCCAGCCTTTCTGGAGCCCCTTCAGGTACTGGAAGGTCACTATAAGGTCTCCCCAGAGCCTTCTCTTCTCCAGGCTGAACAGCCCCAACTCTTTCAGCCTGTCCTCATAGGAGAGCTGTTCCAGCCCTCGCATCATCCTCGTGGCCTCCTCTGGACTTGTTCTAACTGGTCCATGGCTTTCTTGTGTTGGGGGCTCCAGAACTGGACACAGCACTGCAGGTGAGGCCTTACAAGAGCAGAGTAGAGGGGGAGAATCACCTCCCTCGACCTGCTGCCCTCGCTGCTCTGGGTGCAGCCCAGGATAGTGATAGTGAAGTACATCCACACCTGTACATACTTCATTAAGGACAGTTTTGGCCTCTACATAGTTAGCATGCTGACAGACATAATTAATATTAACCACTAAAGTTACACACAGCTATGGTCTAGTATTGTGATGTATTATGCACGTCTCTAC
Source organism: Antrostomus carolinensis (assembly GCF_000700745.2). NCBI lineage: Eukaryota > Metazoa > Chordata > Aves > Caprimulgiformes > Caprimulgidae > Antrostomus > Antrostomus carolinensis. The sequence goes on along the minus strand of NW_010325476.1, from coordinate 4,899 downwards.
ACCTGGAGCTACTATAGATCTGATCAACTTCTAGCCAGTCACCTCCAAGGAGGAGCCTCAGTTTAGGACAAAAGGCACAACAGACACAGAGGAATTCTGTATTTGCTTTTCAGCTGGTGTTTTCTACTGCTGGATCAGATAGCTTTGAGGAAATCCACACCTTGCCTGAAGTAGGACAAACTCTGAACTCTCAAGTTCAAAGTCCCTGCTGGGTTGGCTCCCAGTTGGTCTCAGCCTGCACAGAGATTGCCTGAAGCCATCGGATACGTTAAGACTCTAAGAGAAAAAGCAGGAAAAGTAAAGTAGTAAAAGGCACTGAGTGTAGGCTGTTATTAGGATTAGGGATTAAAACAGATTAAACAGATTAAAATAGTACACAGGGGGTTACTTAATACCCAGAAGATGAGAAGACAGAAGCTGTAAGGGCTAAAAAGACATTTGTAGATACATTCAGTCTTGAAGCAGTCAAAGATACGATCAGGTTCATCTGCAGCTGTAAATCCCTATCTGTTCTAGCCAACTGAAGTGTGTTTCTATATGGCCAATAGTTTAAGATTTACTTTGATACATCTTGGTAGGAAGTAAAGAGTGTCAAGTTTTGTTTTTATCATTTTAGGAAATACTAAATACGATTATCTTCAAGTTTCGAACACATAATGCTCAAAGAATGAGATTTTTAAAATAATCAGCTCACTGGGAAGATCAGCTTCTCTGTGAAAGAGCTTAAGAGATAATGACGACTTTAAGTTTTCTTAGCAGCCAAGAAATTTTGTGTCATCTCTAAATTTTGCCTCCGGTATTCCCTCTGCGGGTTACAAAACCAGCCCTACTTTCTCCATACCCATCAGAACTTTGTTAGCAAGATAAAAATGCTAAAGTTTGACATTCTTTTTTTGAGACATTTAGCTTTCAAATACAAAATCTTCTAAAATGAGAGCTGGCTAAAAGGGGTGAGCTGAAGATCTCGGCCTCTACAAACCAGTTATTCTTACAAAACAGTTATTCTTATCATGTCCACCAAGTCTGCCATCTTCACAATCACACCCTGGTTTAATTTCAAAAGGCACAAATACTTCTCTCAGTTGAGTACCTGAATTGTGATCACCAGAAAAAGCAGAGCTCCCTACAACAACCATGGTATACAGCCCTCTTCAGACCCAGTGCACAGGCTAAATGATTTTGAGACCTCTTCCTGCAACTGTTTTTCAGTGATACGGACATTCTTGGTAGATGAAAAGTGTTATTTCCCCACGTGTACAGAAGATTGAGCCTGGTTCACATGCTGCATTTGAGCAAAACAAGGCAATGGAAAAGAAAAATCTAAGACGACTGGCTTTTCAAACAAAACCAGAAAGCACTGCTCAGTCAGGCATGAGGAACTGGCAAGTACCAAAAAGAAGGTTCTTATTACCTACCTCAATGAAAAAAAACCCTAAAAAACTGTGCAGAGATAGAAAAATAGTAGAGGAGATAGTAGGAAGCAAAGGGAGGCTACACCCCAAGCTACATCTGAGGATCCTTCTTAAGATTTTGGGCAGACCAAAGGCATTCAGGTCCAAAATTGTGACCTTATACATAAATTTAGGAGTTGCCTGTGATCCTTAAGCATTTCACAAACTGACCCAAGTTTCACCCAGAAGCCCTAACATCGTTCCTCTGTGCACAATCAGGAAAGCAACTCTCTTTATAGGCTACAGTAATCACAACAAAACCTAACCAGAATTCAGAAAACAGGTGATACTTCACTGCCACCCAAGTGTTTCAATCTAGTCATCCTTCCAGGAGCACAGCCAGCCCGGCACAATAAAGCCTCAGGATCCTCCAAAGGACAAATTAAAAAGGTTAGGCCTTTTTTTTTTTTTCTTTTTAAATTTAAAACTGTAAAAGCCTACTGATGAAAAGTTTGTTCAGGAAGTCCAAAGTTCAGTTCTCTCCTCAGCTTGTAATGAGCTTTAAATTCTTATTTAATCACCTAGAGGAGAGCTGTAAACACTAAGAAATCAAGCACTGTTGATACAGCACCCTCTTTTCCTCCTGGCAATGCTAAGTCAGTGACCTTGCCCTTTAACTGGTTCCTGTTTAAAGCATTTCAGAGTGCTCCCATCATACTTCAGGGCCCAAAGTTACCTCTGGACCAGTAGCTATAGAGGAACTGATTACACTGCATGGAAATATAAGTTGCACTGCTTTAAGAGTGATATATTTTTGTTATTTTCATAAAAGAATCAACTCAAAGAATAATCTCCCCTGTTAAGGACAGCAAAGAGGTGTAGCCTAGATATTCTTAGAGGTGTTTGGTTTGGGTTTTTCTGTTTCTTTGGCAACAGAAACATTGTTGATTTAAAATCCAAGCCATTTAAAAATCAAAAGTTCAAAGGGCAGTCAGTTACTGCACCTGCAAACACAGGACTTTCTGTCAGCATTTTATGTTGTTTCAAAGTCTCTGTTTAAAGAAAATTCCTTCCTGTTGTTCCATATCAAAGAGTTGAATAGGAAAGGTTCCAAAATGGTTTTGGTGTTGTCTGTCACTATTTGGCATGGTGCTTGTGTATCTCCAGGTGAGTTGGGGGTAGGCACAGGTTCTGAATTCTCCATGTTCTCCTCACTAATAAACTGCTACTGCAAAAATCCAAGTGATTATACAAGTCAGGCCACGGGCCAGGCTATCCCAGAAAGAGTCATTAAATGTATGGGGAAAGACATGGAAGAATAAGTTTATTTCTAGCTCACAATGCCCAAATCCTCCAAAATCCTTAGGCACGCAGCTTCCACTTACTTCAGGGGGAGATTTGGCATCTAACGCTTGCTGCTGCGTGTAGTATGTTTCTGAGCTCACAGCTCCATCCTCTTCTAGGTAATACAGGAAGATTTTAAAGAATCAATTTTGTTGTTACATTAGGGTTTTCCTTGTATTCTGTGACTTAATTGCTAGTATTTTTTTTTTTTAAACAACGTTTACTGATACCATACTATGCATAGATAAGATTTCCTGCTTAATAGGCTCGATACATTGGCCTGGGTCCCAGAACCATGTGAATTTATTCCATTGATAACCAACTGCATTAATGTTTTCAGATTCTGGTCTATATTTTACATTTCTTACTAAAACAAGTAAGAGAATACTTCTCTAAAATCCAGCACTGTCACCCCATTTATCAGCTACTAGTTGCCAGCTGCTGCCGTGAACTTGCTTGGATGGCTACTCAAAATAATGTTTCAGAAGTGGAAAGTTTAAACTCACAGTCCAGACCCAATATATCTGATCAAGAGAATATCTCCTCTGTGTTAGGAAAAAAGTTTGTTGCATGTTCCTCTTTGGTATATCCAAAGCAACAGAAAAAGCTGACTTGTTGAATTTTAGCTTGAGAACAAGATGTTTCTCTGTCCTCTTCAAATACTGTTGGCAAACATACAGACTAGCAAAAGTAGCCCTTTAGCCATCTGCCACATACCCACCTCCCAGCCAAACATTTACACCTTTTTTGGTGACTAAAATGAAGGTTGCTGTCAAATTTTTCCACGGCATTACCTGGAAATGGCCTGAAATCGAAGTATCAGTCTCAGATCTTAGCTAAACGTATTCAAGTAACAAATCACTATAAAAATCTAAACATATGAGCCAAATTTTGTGTTCTCTACATAAAAACTGTATGCTTCTAGGCACGGTTTTATGTATGCTTCCATAGTGAAAATTAGGGTTGAAGATCACCCTGAAGCTGTGTACTGTTACAGCTACTACAGCAGGCCACTCTTATTTTGGTTTTATACAGTTTTGAGAAATAAAACTCTAAAGAGTTGTGAAAGTTGGCTCTAGACTTTGTATACGCCGACCTGACTGCTGAATTGTCTTGCACTTGGCAATTAGAGAGGTGACAAAGTCTTCCACTTCCTAGAGCACTGATGCTCCATGTACCTATCTGCTGCTTTGCACCTGATTTCTGCACATGCAGATGTCAGATATCAGTATCTTTTAATCTTCAAGTACAGGACGCCCACATTTGGTGCATCCTTAAACCAAGATACACTTAAATCTGTACTTATGTGGCAGCTTTAAGCCAAGAAGTTCAAAGTTATTCCAAAAGTAATAGAATAGTCTTATCCTATTAACTTATTTGAACTTTACTTTGTAATTACCCTTTAAAAAAAAAAAGATTTATTAGAATACTCTTCACCCTCCTGGAGCTATTTAAGGTTTATGCTGCCCAGGAATTGCAGCCTTGCATTTTTGCAGCTAAATGTTCTCTCAGCAGCATAAAATTAATACTGCTAAGACAACACAGAAACATGCAGAAGTCCCAGAACTGGACATGGTCTGTACTGTTAGATGAGCAGCAGGCAGTACACCTGCCTTTTCCGTTTATATCAGGAATTACAAAGTGATGCACAGTCCTTTGGGAATAAAAGTCACTCTATAAAAAGCATGGGAGTGAGGGGGAATTAGAGCTCTTTAAGGAGTTTGTGACAAAAACCCACACTGCCTTCAGCAGGGTTAGGATCCTACCCTCGGTGAGATATCAAAACCCCCCAGGATGGAGGGAGAGAAGGGAAAGAAGCATGTAAGAAGCAAAACTTTGTGAGAGGTTGGACAGCTGGAGTAGAGGCTTCCCCAGAGGAGGAGGAGGAGGAGGAGGAAGAGGAGGGTATTCCGAAAGCCTTGGGAAGGGGTGGCAGAGGCTCCTGCCGAGGTAAGTACCTTGTAACTGAGCCGAGAGGGACTCTTGATGCTGCTGGTACTTGAGTGCCGTGGCCTCAGCCTTCCTCAGCTGGCCCTGCAGCTCGTAGTAGAGCATCGCCCCGTAGAGGAAGCCGAACACCACAGTCAAAAGCAGGAGGGTCTGGAAAATCCGCTTCTGTTTTCGGGAGCACATCCCGTTGCCCATGTCCCCGGCGGGGTCCCAA
>NW_010325475.1:15446-23682 GCF_000700745.2 Antrostomus carolinensis | reverse complement strand
ATCCCTATCCCATCCCCACACTCCCATCCCCACATCCCCATCCCCACATCCCCATCCCATCCCCACACTCCCATCCCCACCCCAGGTCTCCTCTTTCCCGCCAGCGCTGCCACAGCTGGGGTGGCCGATAGAGCCGGGGTGTCACCTCCCTGCAGTCAGATAACAGCGGGAGCTCGCTCACTGCACTCAGGGTTACCAGGATGGTTTCCCTTCTCCCATCCCATGGGCAGCCCGCAGAGGCCTGGAGCTCACCCTGGCCAGGGCCACGCTCCGGGTGGGAACACACGGAGCTGGGAATCCCACCGTCAGGAGCTGGGCCAGGCGAGGGTTGGTGGGGCGACTGCAGCTCATGGGCTTCATGGCCACGGGAGCGCCTTGCTGTTTCCAAGGTGGTGCTGGGGGACCCAGCTGTGCTTCAAGGGTGCAATGGAGCTGGTGGGACTCACTACACTGGGCTTGGGAAGGTCCCTCACCATGAAATGTTGTCATTGTTCCCAGGGACCCCACACAAGAGGAGGATTCCTGCAGGAGGTGGCACTGCTGGTGAGGACTTCATTAAAAATTCTTTAAAATATCACAGAATCCCAGAATCACCCCAATTGGAAAAGCCCTTGAAGCTCATCGAGTCCAACCATGAACCCAACACTGACCAGTCCCCTATGACTAACCCATGTCCCTCAGCACTGTGTCTACACGACTCTTCAATCCCTCCAGGGATGGGGACTCCACCACTGCCCTGGCCAACCCCTTCCAATGCCTCAGAACCCTTTCAGCAAAGAAATTCTTCCTCACATCCCATCTCAACTGCCCTGGCCACAACTGGAGCCCATTTCCTCTTGTCCTGTCCCTTGGGCCTTGGTTGAACAGACCCACCCCCACCTCTCTCCACCCTCCTCCAAGGGACTTGGACAGAGCCAGAAGGTCTCCCCTCAGCCTCCTTTTCTCCAGGAGAAATCTCCAGCCTCCTTTTCTCCAGGAGAAATCTCTCTGATCAAAGACCAAAGCTCCAAGTAAACAGGAACACGAGGACTCTCAGGACCAGCCACCGTCCCTCCTTGTCCCGTCTGGCAACCGGCCACTGGCTCGCCTTGTACGGGAGGAAATGGCTTTCTGGGACACTGCAGCTGATTTGTGCCAGTTGGCTCTAACATGAACCTTGTTCTATGAGGAGGAGTAAAATGAGGCGGTGACACTCAGCTGATGGGTTTAAGCTCCAAAGTTGCCAAACCCAGATTTTTTTCAGAGCAGATAAGGGACATCTCCATAAGGAAAATCCACATTTAACCCTGGTGCTTTTTTTGCCCCTCTGTGATCTCCCCCCACTCCCTCACTGACCGTGACTCAGTTTCTCCATCCCAGTTGTATGTCAGAGAGCTCCTGGTGCTCTGCTGTGGAGCGAGCAGCCCATGGGGCACCTCACCCATCACCCATCTCCTCTCTGTGCCCCTAAGGAATTCCCCCTTGAAACCCCCAGCACTGAGGCTGTGTGGAGGTGGGCAGATGCTGTGGAGGATGAGTGTGGTGAGGGGACTAAAGGAGCAGGGGGAGCAGCCCATGGCAGGGACGAGCCTGGCTGCAACATCCAGAGCATCTTCTTAGTGCCCTGTCTGGGTTGATCATGTCCCCATGGGTGAAGCAGCAAGTGGGTCATCAAATCCTAGAATTATTTAGGTTGGAAAAGACCTTTAAGATCATCAAGTCCAATTGTAAGATCATTGAGTACATCCATAACACCATCAAATCCAACTGTAAGATCATCAAATCCAACCATAAGATCATCAAATTCAACTGTAAGATCATCAAGTCCAACTGTAACCAGGTCCCTCCCTCCTTTGCAGGGTGAACCCAGGCTCATCTCACCCTTTTTGGCTTCACCATGACCTACCCAAGAGGGACGAGCAGGTCCCAGCACCCAAGGAAAGGGTCCCCAATCTCCCCCCTCCAAGTCCCATCCTCTGGCTCCACCAGCAGCTTCTGCACGCTGCCCCTGGGCAGAGCAGCTGGGAGATGAGCTCAGAGGTCCCCCCTTGCTGATCTGCATTTGTTTTCAGGTCCCTTTCATGTCCTTTTTGAGGCTGTTTCCTGTTCTTTGTAGAAAACAATGGTCCCCTCTCCCTGCTTATCCCAGGGTGGCTTTATCTCCCCTCCCCTGGGAGCTGGGCTTTCTGTTTGTCTTCAAACACAAAACCCACCTCCTCTGATTGAACCCAATCGATTTGAAAGCTGCCCCTGGGATTTGATGTCTGGTAGATGCATTTAAACCCAACTCGATTTTGATTTATTTTTATTTTTCTATGTTTGGGCAGATTAATGTGAAGCTGGTAATTTACTGGGCAAGTGGCAGGGAGGGGAAGGCTGGACGGTAAATGCTGACATGGGTTGAAATTCAGAGCTGGAGCTTTTCACACAAGCTGGAGCACAGATGCTGGGAATAACGTATTATCTGTCTATTATACAACAGAATATTATCTGCTTGCATTGCTTTAACTGCTTCCTTCCTAGCCCAGTTCCTCCAGAGACTGAATCCTGTATAAACAGGCCTTCTGCTGGGACATACTGGGATCCAGTGGCAGAAGAGCACCAAATCAGCTGGAATAGCTTCTCCTGTGAGAGCCAGGAGCTGCACAAACCCCCAAGAGCTGGTCCCTGCAGGGCTGAGCTGTTCCACCAAGGTGATTGTAGTGGTTTAACTCGGCCAGCAGCCAAACACCTCGCAGCTGCTCGCACCCTCCCCTACCAGGGAATAGGGGAGAGAAGTAGAGGGATAAAGGCAAAGAGACCTGTAGGCTGAAATAAGAACAATTTAATAATTGGAGTAAAATAAACTTAAAATAGTAATGATAATAATAAGATATCAATGAGTGATGCACAGTACAGTTCCTCACCACCTGCTGACAATGATCCCACAGGAGTGAAAAGGAACCCTGAACCAGGAAACACAATCCTGGAGGAGCGAGCCCAAGCGATTCCCAAGAGAATCCCCAGCTTTCCAGTCAACCCCAGTTAATACACTGACCATGATGTGTCAGGAGATGGAATATCTCATTGGCACATCCAAATGCCAGTTTGGAGTTTTGCTAATTACTGCACTTCCCCCTCCCAGTCCTTTGCATTTGCAAACTGGCAAAATGTGATGTCCTTGTACTTCCAGCAGCAACTGAAAACATCAGTGTGTTATCAACGTTCTTATAACAAATCCCACACTGAACCCAAAACACAGCTATTCTGGCTACTAAAGAGAAAATTAACTCTGTCCTTGTGAAACCAGGGCAGCAACTTGCTCCAGAGGGATTTTCAGGACAATTTGGGGATATTCAGTGATCTCCTGTAGCTGGAGGAAGTGATCAGGCAACTTCACTGAAGATTTACAAGCCAATAAGGCATTGACTGGGAGACCAGAAAAAGAAAATATATATAGTGTACCTCAACAACACCCCAAGGAGGAGGCAAATAAGGTTAATACAGTTGTTGGCAGCCTTTACAAAAAAATCCCATGGTTTTTGTTTGGTTTTTTGTTTGTTTGGCTGCTGGAAATCAGGGATATAGAATTTGAAGGGCTTGATGTGCTGGGCACCCCGGGGACCCCCTCTCCACCTGCTTCCTGACCGGTCCGTGTCCCACTGGCAGAATCCCAAAATTTCCCAGGCTGGAAAAGCCCTTGAAGCTCATCGAGTCCAACCATGAACCCAACACTGACAAGTCCCCGACTAACCCATGTCCCTCAGCACTGTGTCTACACGACTCTTCAATCCCTCCAGGGATGGGGACTCCACCACTGCCCTGGCCAACCCCTTCCAATGCCTCACAACCCTTTCAGCAAAGAAATTCTTCCTCACATCCCATCTCAACTGCCCTGGGCACAACTGGAGCCCATTTCCTCTTGTCCTGTCCCTTGCTCCTTGGTTGAACAGACCCACCCCCACCTCTCTCCACCCTCCTTTCTGGGAGTTGGAGAGGGGGAGATAATTGCAGAGAGCAGGTAGCTGTAGAAAGTGATTTGTAGAGAACTGCCTAACCCTAACTCTAACTCTAATCCTAAACTCTAATCCTAACCCTAACTCTAACCTTAACTCTAACTCTAACCGTAACCCTAAACCTAATCCTAACCCAAATTATAATCCTAATCCTAATCCTAACCCTAACTCTAACTCTAGATGTATTCCTAACCCTAACTCTAATCCTAAAGTCGAATCCTAACCCTAACCCTAAACCTAACTCTCATTTTAACTGTAACTCTAACCTGATTTTAACCCTAACCTTAACTTTAATCTTAACTCTAACACTAATCTTAACTCTAACTCTAACTCTAACTCTAACTCTAACTCTAATCTTAACCCTAACTCTAATTCTAACCCTAACCATAACCCTAACTATAATTTTAACCCTAAATCTAACTCTACTCCTAAACCTAACTCTAATCCTAAACTCTAACCCTAAACTCTAACCCCATCTCTAACCCTAATCCTCGCTCTCACCGTCCCTCCCGGCCGCAGAGCCGCTCCGGTACCGGCAGAGGGAAGCATCCCCCCGGCCAGGCGGGGAGCGGGACCCCGGCAGCCCGGCCAGGGCCCCTTGGAGGCTGGAACCCGGCCCTGGGGGGGGGCCCTGGGGGGAAACCCGAGGTTCTATGGGAGCAGGAGCAAACACCTCTGCAGCGGGAGGGCTTGAGCCTGGCTGGATTCCCCAAGGTAGAGCCGTGGAAAGTGGTCCTGATCCTGCGCTGGAGCCTCCTGCCTGGGCTCTGCCACCCTTGTTCATGGGACGTGCGACTGCCAGGCACCTTTCTGTATTTTGGGGTGAGATGGAGGTGCCCAAAAGGTTTGGATGCCCCCAGCCTCCTTCCCTCCAGGCACTCAGCAGAAGTGCCTGAAACAGGGAATGTTCCTGAAACAATTCCTGTCTGGAACTCCTGGAGCGTGTCCAGTGGTGGGCAACTAAGATGATGAGAGGACTAGAGCACCCTTCAGATGAGGACAGGCTGAGGGAGCTGGGCCTGTTCAGCCTGGAGAAGAGACGGCTCAGAGGGAATCTGATCAATGTTGATCAATATCTAAAGGGAGAGTGGCCAGAGGACGGGGCCAGACTCTTCTCATTGGCCCCAACAACAGGGCGAGAGGCAACGGGCATGAACTGCAGCGTAGGAAGTTCCACCTGAACATCAGGAAGAACTTCTTCACTGGGAGGGTGCCAGAGCCCTGGGACAGGCTGCCCAGAGAGGGTGTGGAATGTCCTTCCCTGGAGATATTAAAAACCTGTCTGGACAAAATCCTGGTTCCTGTGCTCTAGGAGTCCCTGCTTTAGAATTTTGGTTGGACAAGATGTGACCTTCAGAGGTTCCTTCCAACCTCAACCAGTCTGTGAAAGGCAATAGGGAGAAGGAGGCACTTCCAGACAGTGATGTGCCTGGCTTCACCCTTGACCTGAACTCTGTGTCTTTCCGAGAACGTGCAGGATTTGTACCCAAGCAGAGAAGGAGGCATAGGGCTGGCTCTCCAGGTCACTCACAGTATTTCCCCCGTGTTGGCTAAAGTCCCAATTCTCTCACATTTACAACATTTCTCCTTTATTGGTGATTCTCAATCAGGAGAACATCAGCCCGTCCCCACTGAGCTTTCCACAAGCTGTGTACTTTGCACCTTAATATTTTATCAGGCAGTGATTGAAAATGAAAATTTAACCATTTTCCCTGGAACTTCCCTATCGTGTCCTGTCCTCACGCCAGTCTGTACCTGGTTTGAAACACCCAGGTTCCTTCAGACTCTCTAAATATGGTGCTCATTGTCCCAAGCCAGGGGCTCCTCAGCCAAGGATGGCTTGTCCTCTCTTGCTCTGCAGTAATTAGCTTTGCCCTGCAGTAATTAGCTGTGGATACCAGTATCTTTATGCCAGTGTAACCATATAACACCACCCAGCTCTTATCTCAAAGCAGATCTGGAGGCACCTCACTGCTCAAACTTCCCAACGGGGAAGCTGAGCCCTGTAGCAGGGAAGGACTTTATCCACCATCACCTTGTAGAAAACCAGTGCCCTTCGGACCAGCTTCTCCCAGCAAATACACTTGGGAATGTTTCCAGCATCATTCCTTGGAAACACAAGGTGGGAGTGAGTCCAGCCCCAGGGAGAAGAGAGAGATAGAGAGGCAGCAGTGATGTACCTGGGGTGGGATTTGGGGAGATGGGGCAGCTTTTGGCTCCACATGAGGAGAAATTACCTGCAAGCTGTCCCAGCATTCTCCAGGTTTTTTGCAATGCTTGATTAAAAAAAGAAGGAGGGTGGTGGATAATTATTGGTTTTACCAACTCTGCAACATCTCCCAGCTCAGCTGGACCAAGCAATAACTCCAGAAACTGTCATCATGGCTGGTGCTGCTTTGTGCTACTGCAGGATCTTGGATCCTCTGGAAAGGAGCCAACACCCAGAGAGACCACGGAGAAAACCTGTCCCCAAGAACTTGCAAAAGGCATGTGACATAGTTGGGAAATAGATTTCATGTGGCCCAAGATGAACCCCTGATATTAGGGTTAAGGAATGATGTGTCTGCTGGGATGGACACTTCCAGGGAACCCCATAAGACACCCCTCATCACCCCCAAGAGCTGCAGCAGACACTTCAGTCCAGAAGGACTTAGAGCACGTGCAAGCAAACAGGAGTGAAGTCTGTGTGAAGTCTGTAGGATTCTCAAATGCCAACACTTTTTGGTTTATATATAAAAATAGGCAGTTGAAACAATACCCACCTCCTCCTTGGAATGTCACCAAGACCATGTCCTGTCCCTGCACCATTTTCCTGCCAACTGGATTATGCTCCAACTGCATCAGGTCTCAGCCAGCTCATGACACTTCTGTGCAGCGTGGGCATCAGTGGGTGAACCCTGAGGTCTTTCCCTTCTTTGACCTGAGCTCACACACCTCGCTACCTCCCAGCTCCAATGCTGCAAAACATTCTGCTTTCAGGCTTAAAAGTCCCGTCCCTCTGTCTGGGTTTGTCTGGTCTGGAGAATTTCTGTGAACAGGGAGGAAAAAATCAGGATTTCTCAGTTTGGTGTCACACCACCACTTGGTTACAGCTGCACTTGCCCCTGATTTGCAAAATCTATGCTACCATTCTAGTTACTTACAGGAGTAACACGGTGATAAGAGCATCTCCAAGATAAGCTGGAGCTCATCCTCATCACCCTCATCATGCCAGAGCACGAGGGGAGCTGCTCTGCTCCGCTCACCCTCTGCAGTGACATCTCAGGACATGAAAATAAGATTTGGGAAACATTTTTGGGTAATAGTCCCGCAGGTGCCAGGAGGAGAGGCACACTGAGAGTGGGATGGCTCCATCTCCCAGTTCCCATCCCAGTTTCCTAGTCACAACAACGGGGCTGCACTGGGGAGATAGACAAGGACCTAGCCTGGAGGCTGGGTTCCCAGAGCAGCCTCCTCCACTGTCACCTGCTGTTGTGCAACGTTCTCGCCCTCCCTGCAAACCCCACCCTCCTCGCAGGTGGGTGCAGCTTGGGGTGCAGCTGAGCTTGGGAAACAGCTCCACACCAGCACCCCAGCACGCGAGAGCCTTGCAGGCTCCCTCCCTCACAGCACCCAGCCACGGCTGCGAGACAGCACAGCCTTGGTCCCTTGTGCCTTTGGAGATCGGATGGGGAGGTTGGATCAGGCCAGAGGCAGGCAGGGACATTTTTACACCTCAGAGCTATTTTGGAGCCAAACTCAGCCCTGATGCAAGCAGGAAGTCATCACAGAATCCCAGAATCCCAGACTGGTCTGGGTTGGAAGGGATCTTAAAGCTCATCCAGTCCCAACCCCCTTGCTAGCAGCGGGGACCCCTTCCACTAGACCAGGTTGCTCAAAGCCTCATCCAACCTGGACGAGAACACTTCCAGGGAGGGGGCATTGAATTGAAGTCAAGTGAATTGCATCCACCTGGGGTTATTTTGGGCCCTTCAGACTCTTAAACTCTCAGGATTAGTTGGTTGTGTTATTTAGAGATGGTTTTTAGTCCCACTGTGTCCCCAGGAAAAGCCAGAAATTAAAGAAGTGAACAACCTAGTCAAGAAACAGCGAGTTCTTAAATGAATAAAGGAAATGTCTGTGCTGGTGAGGGCTGGTGTGGGAGGGGATGGATGTTCAATGGGAGGCACATTCCCAAACAGCTTCTCCCCAGAGTTGGCCCATCAGTTGCCCATGTTGGCCAAGAAGGCCAACAACATCCTGGCCTGGATCAGCACCCGTGG
>NW_010325475.1:0-15182 GCF_000700745.2 Antrostomus carolinensis | reverse complement strand
GGTGGGGGTGGGTCTGTTCAACCAAGGACCAAGGGACAGGACAAGAGGAAATGGGCTCCAGTTGTGGCCAGGGCAGTTGAGATGGGATGTGAGGAAGAATTTCTTTGCTGAAAGGGTTCTGAGGCATTGGAAGGGGTTGGCCAGGGCAGTGGTGGAGTCCCCATCCCTGAAGGGATTGAAGAGTCGTGTAGACACAGTGCTGAGGGACATGGGTCAGTCGGGGACTGGTCAGTGTTGGGTTCATGGTTGGACTCGATGAGCTTCAAGGGTTTTTCCAGTCCAGGCAGTTCTGGGTTCTGTGTGTTTGGTGACTGACACGAGTGTCTCTGGGGCTGCTGCCGGGAGAAAGAGACACATTTGCCAACAGATCAGCCCTGGCAGAACCCAGCAAATGGCATCAGGAGCTTCCTACGGAGTGTGCAGAGAGGGAGCAATCTTCATGGATGCCTCTGGCTCTGCATTAAGGTCACCAACCATGGGATCTGCAGGAGAGTGTTGTGATCTCAATGTGAACACGTTCTAGTGAGCAGGCAGCTGCGCTCACACCACCGCCCGGGCACGGACACACGGACAGAGGCTGTGGAATAACTCACAGGAGGACACGAGCGGGTTGAGTTTGAATCACAAAGGATGCTCTCTGCTAGGAGGGGACCTCATCTGCTTTTGGAAATAAGAGGGAGGTTGGTACCAGGTGGTGGTTGCAGGAGGGTGGAGAGGGTTTTCCTCATGATCTCAAAGCCCAGGCACCAAGAATTAAAGGGTAGGACACGGCCTCTGCCCACAACCCTGCCCCATCTGCTCTGTGGCTGCTGGTGACACTTCTGTGCCCTTCTCAGGCTTTGTTATTTCAAATGACAAACTCTTCCAAGAGGTTTATCTAGTGGTGCTTCTAAGTGTCACTCTGTCCTCGTTATAACCACTCCTCTTCTCTGCCCACGAGGCACTCACACCAGATTTCTGTTTTCAAAATAACGCCCGAAGAGAGGCTGTGCTGACTCTCAGTCTCCCTTTATTTTTTGTAGGCAGACAGAGCTTTCAGAGCATCTGAGGTGGGACATGCTGCTTCAAACAGAGATGGGAAACCAGACAAGGCACAGGGACGTGCACTGGGAACAATGGGGTGGGATGGGGAGATGCAGCCAAGGGGCCTGGATGGGAACAGGGATCACTACATGTGATGTCCCACTCCAGCAGTGACCCAGCTGAAGGACACCCAATGCAGCCACCAGACAGCAGAGAGGCAAAAGGAGGAACTTGTTCACCCAGCATCTAATGAAACTGGACCTTGTTGCCAAAGGATATGACTTAAAAAAAACCCCAACCTTTAAAAGCTTGAGATAAATATTTGCAGGATTGGTCTGTTCTGACTCGTTAAACGTCATGTTTCAGGACCTCCAGCTAAGGAAGTGTTAAGTCACTGACCACCAGAAGATGGGACAAGATTATTTCCTGCTTGCCTTCCTTCTTCTGTTCCTTCCAATAGACCAACACCATCACTGACAGGGTCAGAGGCAAACCTGTCATCTGCCTCCTTAGGTGCTCCCAGAGTTTTACTCCATCCTTCACCATGAAGCTTCTCCCATCCTGAAACAGAGACAGCAGCTCCTGCTCTCTGCCCAGCGAGGAGCAGAGACTAAAGAGGGGCTGGGGGGGTCCCACCATTTAGTACTTGAGACAACCCTGGGTGAAGCCTCTGGTTCCCAGGGCTGATTTCACATTTTGCTCTCATTTCACAGAACTTGCACAAACCATCTCTGCCTCCTGCCAAAGCTTTGCACCACTCTGGGGAAGGATTGCAGCGTTAGATAAACACGTCTACCTGGGTGCAAAGCACTCGCTGCCAAACTTCTGCCAGGTGTGATGCAAAGCTGCAGGCTCAGCCCAAACACAAAGGAACTTTCTCTTCATCTCCTTCCATTTTCATGACATCTCTTCAGAGTCAAGATTCCTGCGAGTAAGAAAGGGAGAAAGGTTGTTAGATGCAGAGGTTGGGTTGGGTTGGGTCAGGTTGGTTTGGTTTGGTTTGGTTTTGTTTGGTTGGATTGGTTTGATTTGGTTCGGTTTGGTTTGGTTTGGTTTGATTTGGGTTGGGTTGGGTTGATTCGGTTTGGTTTGGTTTGGTTTGGTTTGGGTTGGGTTGGGTTGGGTTGGGTTGGGTTGGGTTGGGTTGGGTTGGGTTGGGTTGGGTTGGGTTGGGTTGGGTTGGGTTGGGTTGGGTTGGGTTGGGTTGGGTTGGGTTGGGTTGGGGTGATTCGGTTTGGTTTGGTTTCGTTTGATTTGGGTTGGGTTGGTTTGGGTTGGTTTGGGTTGGGTTGGCTTGGGTTGGCTTGGGTTGGTTCGGTTTGGTTCGGTTTGGTTTGGTTCAGTTTGATTTGCTTTGGTTTGGGTTGGGTTGGTTCCGTTTGGTTTGGTTTAGTTTGATTTGGTTCAGTTTGTTTTGGGTTGGGTTGGTTTGGTTTGGTTTGGTTTGGTTAGGTTTGGTTTGGTTTGGGTTGGTTTGGTTTGGTTTGGTTTGGTTTGGTTTGGTTTGGTTTGGTTTGGTTTGGTTTGGTTTGGTAAGAGGTGCCTCCATGCTCTGATTCTGCTAAATCCAAAACCTCTCAGAACCTCCCAAGCCCTCGCTGGATCCATGGCCCGTGTGGAACAGCCCTGGTTGTGTTGGTAGATCACTGCCCAAGAGTAAGGCGATTTTTCTCTCTCCTCATTTAGATGTTTCATCTACAAGAAGAAGAAGAGGATGAGCAAAGTCTCTGCTGAGCCCCTGCATCCCCAGCAGCTCCCGCTGATTTACGTAAACCAAAGTCTCCACCGCGTCGACACAACTGCAGCGAGGAGCACGTGTGACAACAGATGACAACACTGGGAGAACTTCCTTTAATTATTGCTCTGATTGCTGCTACCATAAACAATTAAAGCATTTGTTTTAAACCTGTCTCTGTTTCAAAACAAGCACGAGGTGGTCAGATTGGTAAAGCCTCTTGGGTTAAGCGGTATGGCATCCTGCCTGCAGTGAAGATAATAGAGTGCCTGAGTGATTGCTCAACCGTGATGGATTGGTGGTGATGATGGGGAATGTCTCTTGGACCCTGAGACCAAACCTCTGGGACCTGACAAGGCTTGTGCTCTGCTCTTCTGGAGGTTGACTTGCACAAGTACCAGGGCCACGATGTTGTAAAGAGCAGGTGTTACAGACATTTGGGACTTGAAAGCCACACCTTGCGTGGGGTGCAATCTCTCTTCGCTGTTGCTACTGATGTTTTTTGATTGCCTGGAGAACTTGCCCTACTTGGTGAAAAAATACAGATATTAACAGTTCTGCAGGTGTGAGTGAGAACGGGTCCAGTGCTCCCAGTAAGCTGTACAGCTGGAATGGAGACAAAATGCTTTCCTTTGGCTGTGTAAAGCACATCCAGCTTTAGGCTGTCTCCTGCTGCTTGTGTTATTCCTTCCAGACCACAATTTGCTAAACAGCTTCCAAATCAAGCACAGGATGCGACTCCTGCCCTGTGGAACCATGAACGACAGGGATTAGCTGACTGTTCAGCTTTAGCAAGGCTCCCAGCTCACCTGCTTGTGTTTCTATACCTGAAAGCATGAAATTACAACCCAGGAGCTAAAGTCATGTACTAAAATCAAAGGAGTTGGCAGCAGGATGGAGCCTGTCCAAGCTGCTTCAGGTCCCTCCTGGACACAAGCAGAGTGATGCAGCAGAGTGTCTAAAATTCCTGGGTTCCCTTCCCAAGGTGCTGTGAGAATGGAGCTCTGTCATTTCATCTCCTTCCACCCCAGGGCTCTGACTCACGCTTGCTGATGCCAGCACTCCCACTTCACCCTCCCTGCCCCGGCTGTTTGGAACTGTCCCTCTGCTGACAGCCACAGCCCCACAGCAGCCAAGGCAGTCAATAAAGACACGTGCTTCTGAGCCACAGCTTCTCCACATGGGCTTGAAAAAAAGGTTTCAAATCCCTTGACATCAGCAGTTGGGGTGGAAGCTCCATCCAAGATGCTGCAGGAAAAGGCAGGTAGGACCAGCCCAAGTTAAGCGACTGGATTCTCCTAAATTTGCCTGAGAGAGTCCCCACTTTTCTCTTCTGGTGGCACCAGCAGCAGAACTGCTTCCTCACCAGGTTTGTGAGCACCCAGTTATCAAACACTTGCAGTTGGACCCTGAGGCTGTAGGATGATACCAGTCCCAGGAGCATGAAGAGAACAGCTACAGGGACAGGATGAGGAACAAATCTTGTCCATGAGGTTTTCTTGCAGATCCTGGTGAAGAAGAGACACATCTGAGTGAGCCGAGATGTCACATGTTAGAAGATAGGTAGAGAGGAGGCATCAAGCCTTAGCAAGAAGGTGAGGACTTTGCGTGAAGCTTTGAGAGAAAGAAGTCTCAAATACAGGGAGGATTAGGAGAGTCTCTCCCATGAGGCCCAGAAAGCTTCCCCCCCCGTGCTCCCTGGGCACCCTCATGTCCCCAGCCCACTCCCATGTCAGCATCCTCAGCATCCCAGGCCCTTCTGACCACAGGCAGGAGGATGTCACCATTAGGAGGAGGTGGGAAGGAAGACTCACCAGGAAATCAGCCTCTCTTTATGAGCTGAATGCTACTTACTGATGAATCAGGGAAGATGTGGATACGTTACATCCTGTGACACAGGATATGTCAGTGATGTTTGGGTGCTCTGCTCATGCTAAGAATGCCAGAGATTTTTTGGGTGGAAAAACTCATTCTTTTCAAAGTTGTTCATATTGGCCAAGCATCACATGTCACAATCACAGGATTATAGTGGTTGGAAAAGACCTTTAAGAATATTGAGTCCAACCATAAACCAAACACCACCAATTCCACCTCTAAACCATGTCCCTCAGCACCTCGTCTGCCCATCTTTTAAATCCCTCCAGGGATGGGGACTCCACCACTGTCCTGGGCAACCCCTTCCAATGCCTCAGAACCCTTTGGTGAAGCAGTTTTTCCTCAGATCCAACCTAAACCTCCCCTGGTGCAACTTAAGACAGTTTCCTCTTGTCCTGTCACTTGTTCCTTGGTTGAACAGACCCACCCCCACCTCTCTCCACCCTCCTTTCAGGGACTTGGACAGAGCCAGAAGGTCTCCCCTCAGCCTCCTTTTCTCCAGGCTCAACACCCCCAGTTCCCTCAGCCGGGAACTCAGCACACTTGTGCTCCAGACCCTTCCCCAGCTCCGTTGCCCTTCTCTGGACACGTGTCTGTGCAACCATCTGTCTTATTTTCAAATCAACCTCTGCCACCTTCTCTGACCAACACTGTACCTCACCTGCTTCCCTTCGCAGTGGGATGGACAAGTCACCACCTGCTTCTCACCAAGATCCACTGGGGAACTGGGAACCTTCTTTCAGCATCCAAACTCCTTTCAGCATTCTACTCACACGGTCCATTCAGGAGTTAGAAGTGACTACGAAGCAAATTCATCCTCTGTGTGGACACCACGTTGCAGCCATCCAGGGGGTGAGAACAGCTCGCTGGAGATTGTTTCTCATCTTCTGCTTCAAGTTGCAACATCTGTCCTCAAAAGACACCCAGTCTTGAGTTAGTTACACATCAAGAAGGCTCCACCACATAATATAAGGTGCTTTGGTGATTTACTACCTTCTCCTTTCCAAATGCAGGTGGATTTGTGAGGTTTTGCTAAGCCCTGGCATGTGTAGGAGGTGTTGCACAGCTCAGCTCTCCCAGGAACGCTCCTTTTTGTGGAGATGTCAAAATGAATGGTTATTTATTAGCTTCCCAAAGAGCCAGTCCTGAGGGAGAACCTCAAGTGTCACAGCTGTTTGATCCTTACTCTTAAGGGACAGGGACACCTTGGATCTTGTTCTGCCCTTACCCTGAACGTGGTGCCTTTCCCTGCTCCAACAGGAAGAATTGATCAAATAATAAACTTTTATGTTTAAAAAAGCAACTTTTTTTTTTTTTTCCCTATTCTACATAGAGGAAAAAAATATTGATTTTTCTTTCAGAAAAGTTTAATTGCTGCCAATTTTCTTGGCCATCTTAAATGAGATTCTGTCCCTGCTGATGGCAGGGGGGTTGGGACTAGATGATCTTTAAGGTCCCTTCCAACCCAAACCAGTCTGGGATTCTATGATTCTATGATTCAGGAGGAAAATGTTTGTGAAGCATTGACCCTAAAGTCTCCTCTTCAGCCAGTTCTTTAACTAAATAACAAAGTAAACCAGCTAGAAGTGTGATTTGATAATAAAATTCTTTTTTATTTGGGGGAAAATTTGAAGAGTGGCTCAAATTTAACCCCTGAAAACCAGGCAGCATCAGCTTGTTGTGTGGTGGGGGTTTTTTTGGGGTGGGAAAACTGTTTTATTGTGTTTTAAGCAGCCTGGCAAGGGAGGTTGTATGGATCAGTCCCTCCCTTGGGAAGAACAGGGTGAGGATTGGGGTGTGTGCGCCTGCGCAGGGAGCCTGCCCAGGGGCACACTGATGATTTCAACCTGCATTTCTACCAGCTCTTCCAACCCTTCCACCTCATGCTTCTCTGCCCTCCCTCTCTGCCCCTGCCCATTTGGCCTCCCAGATATAAACCCCCCCAGCCAATATGTTTCCTTTGGGGGACTGGAAGGTTTGCCTGGAGGGTGCACATGGTTCTTGGCTCATCCCAACGCTTTCCCTAAAGACTGAGCAGGGGTATTTCTTGGCAGCTGCTCCTGGTGAGCTCACACCGTGGGCACTCCTTCAGAGCTAGAGCGGCAGGGCAGGTTGTTGCTTCAGCTTTGCTAGAAACCTTGGAGCTCCCAACGCTTCGCCTCACCAAAGTGCTGGTCCGTCTCGAGGGAACACAGGTAAGGCAGACTGGGATGAGAGGAGAGCAGCAAGCTGGCAGCCACTGGCCACTCTGCTCACTGCTTTGATTTTTCTCTTCCCTTCTTCTACCTTGCCTCTCCTCCATCCCTTCACCATCTCTCAACTAAGGTCTGTTCAGCTGGGAGATGAGTTTTACCATCTTGGGTGTAATTCTTTTATTACTCTACTTGCATCTCTGTAAAAGTCTAACGCGGAGCACCAGGGATCAGGAGAGAGTCACTGTGTTGTGAATGAGCAGATGGAAACCCAAGATCATGAAGAGTCAGACCTCAAACAATCTGTCTGCCATCTATTGTAGTTTTCGTCTGTAGTTGTGATCTCACCTGCTCTGGGGAACCAGCCAGCCTGGATTAAAGGGAGGGCATCGTTAACTTGCAGTTGTAAGAGAACAGTGGAGGATTATCCTCAAGTTAGTTGGTCTGGTTGGAGTAGGAGGTTACAGAAGAACTTGTTTGTAGTTGTGTCACACTCCTGTGTTTTCTCCCTTTGAACTTCTTGGGAAGAGAAGCAGAGGAAGCTGTGGTAACTCCACACCACTGCACACCTACAGTCGCTGCTGGACCTGGTGTTGCTCACCTGACACCGGTGTAAACAGGGACGGGACTGTTTCTCCACAAGATCATGATCATCTCCTGAGTGGTTTTAAGATAAAGTTCCCTTCCTTGCGTTAGACAGCTGAAAGGATTTTTCAAAGCAAAGAAAGCTCTCTTTTCCACCCCTTACTACCAGACCCTCGGGAGATCAGAGATGCTACTGAAGAGCTTGGTGTCACCCGGTACCTGTTCATTCTACAGATCTAGAGGAGCACAGCCAGATGGGTCAGCTCAACGCTGCATCCAAGGACTTATCTGCTCAGCTCCAGGGAATTTCTGTGGCTCTTATGTACCAAATACCCAGCTGCTAGGGTTTGGATGGTGCTTCCAAACACCTCTAAGGTTGGCATCCATCCCTAGCTGTCCATCAGCTTCTAAAATATCTCTAAAGTCTCAAGGATTTGAAAGAAAATCTTGAAACTTGTTCAGAACTTTTACTTTTTCAAATTAATAAAAGAAGGCTGAGAACTGATGCTCACACGGAGCACAGGAAAGTCTTCAGCTCTGAAGTCTCAAGGACTTGGAACAAAATATGCCAAGTAAGAAACTTGATTGGAACTTTTATTTTTTCAAATGAACAAACTGGGCTGAGAAGTGATGCTCACACTGTGGGTAGGAAAGTTTTTAGCATGGGAAAGAAAAACAGGCAGAAGTTTAGATTTTTTTTTTAGAATCCCACTTGTCACTGCAGCTTCTGCTGCTGTCAGAGGCCAGGCTGGGGGACCTGGAGGTGGAGAACCCACTCAAGGTGTGAAGCTCTGATGCCTTTTGCTGGGATACCAGACAGGGTTTGCATGGGAGCACGTTCAAAGTGAAATCACTGCCAGCAAAGAGACACCTCCCAGGACTCCAGTAATACCCTGGGTCTGTGCTGGTGCTCTGGGGTTAAGTTCACCTCAGGTGAGCTCCAGCCCTCAGGAAGATGCTGAGAAAAGACTAATGAGAACAGAGCCAATGAGCATTAAACCCTGTAGAGCTGTTCACTCCCAAAATGTAGCTCACAACCCACAGAGTACCGGGAAGTCCTCTTGGCAGAATGATCTGAGTCATAAAGAAAGTGAAGAGAAGGGAGAAGACAGGGTGACAAGGACAGGGCTGAAATGGAGAAGCATGGTGTGGCAGCGACGACTCCTGATGAGAGATGTTAATGCCCCGGATGGGGCTGTGGAGCCCATTCCCAGGCTCAGAGTCCAAGGGCATTTCCTGGGGTGATTTTTTCACTTCGTTGTGGGGAGAGAGAAAGAAATATTCTGCGATACGATGCGTGCTGGGAGGAGGATGAGTCTTTCCTAGCAGGGTAAGGATGCTGTGCTTGAGCAGGATGGTGCAACACGAGCGTGTGCATGTGCAAGGGGCAGGCAGAGCGAGCTTCTCCCCTTTCCCTTTGGAAAAGGAACTCCCTTAGGACTGGACCAGATGATCCTTGTGGGTCCCTTTCAACTCACAACATCCTATGACTTGGGTGTGCGACACATTCCTTCCCCACGTGCAAAACTAACCCACTCCTCTCCCTCTTGCAAAGGTGGCCCAACCATGCCGAGCATATTTTCCTACCTGAGCGCGGAAGTCGACTGGTGCGAAGGCAACTTTGAGCGCTC
This sequence comes from Antrostomus carolinensis, assembly GCF_000700745.2. Classification (NCBI taxonomy): domain Eukaryota; kingdom Metazoa; phylum Chordata; class Aves; order Caprimulgiformes; family Caprimulgidae; genus Antrostomus; species Antrostomus carolinensis. Next base: position 6,141 of record NW_010325475.1, on the reverse strand, counting down.
CAAGATCATTGCGGAGTACTACAACACCGTGAGTGCGGGCAGGCTGGGGTGAAAAGGCAGCCAGCTCCAGGCTCCTGAGAGCTGCCTCTGGGAGAGAAGATGGGACAATCTTGTTTTCTTTCCTCTTCTTCACTCCTTTGAATTTCCTGGTGTTGGAGGTTGCTGGTGTGGGGAATATTTTCTGAGCTTCAGGTAAATCGTGGGACTTTTCTTGCTTACAACAGCCAGTCGCTCACCAAATGAGCTGGGGTCAAGGGTGCTTCTGGCACTTGTGGGGCTGAATTCCCAGTGAGAAAACTCTGGCGGTGCTCCTTAGCCCAGATTTGTGAGATCCTGTTATACCAGTCCTGCAGCTCTCCTGCCAACTGGGGTAAATCCCACACAGGGCTCATCTCTTCCAGCTAAATGTACAGGAGTGGCAGAATGAGAGACGGCACTTGCATGAACCGTGTCAGGCAGGTTGGGTATCTGGAACTCAAGACGGAGGAAAGCTGATGTGTGAGCCAACTTCACCTCCTATGATCCTTTAGAATTCAGCTCCATCCCATGCCAATCCCTCATGGATTAAGCATGGTTAGAAGCGCCCATATCTGTCTGCAGAGGACATGGTAGATAACCAGGCTCTGCAAGGACGTCCTTTTACCACAGTGCAATTACAGGCTAGCAGGGGTGGGAAGCATGTGGATTTACAACCTTCCAAAGTCCTTGTTTACAACTTTTAGCAATTGCTGTCTAACACTAGAACTTCTTGTTCTCATGGAAATGCCTCTTCCTCTTTTTTTTTTTTTTTTAAAAAAAAAAGCATTTCCTGCTCTTAATAAATAACCTATAATAATGATAATTCCCTCACCCCAGTCCCGCAGCTCCAAAGCTCTTAATTACCCAGCCAGGGTCTCAGAGGTGGGATGTTTGGGCTCTATATAATCACTTCTCTTTGAGACAGTTAACAAATAAAGATCTGTCAGTCCAGACTAAATCCTGCTTCCCTCTGGCACCCAACTGTGGATGTTGTGTTGTTGCCTGTTTACTGGCGCTGCCGGATGGGCTCAGAGCTGCAGAGCAAGGCACAACTAACTAGCAAGGAGGTCCAGAAAATCATTTATACTCACACCAGCATTTCAAATGTTGCTGGAGATGCCAAGTGACTCTGTGTTTTGATGTGTCGCTGGCAACACTGGAGAGGGGCTCATTTCCACAAAGTCTGAAAGTTAAGTTTTTAATCAGAATTCATTGCGGGAGATATATTTGCCTCACCTCCTGGTTTAGTCCACAGGCAGCATTTTTCTTTGGAGCTGAGACCCCATTTTCATAAGGATTCTGATTCTGATTTACACCCAGAGTGTCAAAGTGGCTCAGGACTCTAAACACACCAAGAAATATCTCAGGAGCTCTCCAAGAGCACTTACGTGTCTAACTTCTCTGGGGCACGCTGCTAAGCATCACTTGGTGTGGCCAGATGCATAACTACCTTTCTTAGAACCTAAAGCCCTCTGATTCTCCTAAAACATTAATATTTAGCTGCCTAGGTCACTTCGTGGCACAGGTTTCTAAATTTTGTAGCTATTTCTGAAAACCTTAATTCTAGACTGAGGTCCCTACTAGCCACAACCATCTCCCATGTTTCCATACCACACCACCTTCCAGGCACCAGGCTTTTGGGGATGAATTTTCACTGATTAGGACTCAGACACAGCTTTCTTCCAGAACAAGAAAACTTCTCCAATGGGTATTTCTGCACAGATGCAATCCAGTTCTGAGGAACACAGAGAGATGTGGGCAGAGCAAACTTTGCAGGACTTTTCCCAGTGATTAAACTAGCTCTTGCTCCTCTCAATACACGAGCACAGGGCTTCTCTTTCCCAGCAGAAAAAGAGCTTTTTTTGGTGATCTCCTTCTTGCCAGGCTCACTTTTCCCAGTCCATGGAGCTCAGCAGGGTGCCTGTCCAGGCAGAGGGTACCACCTCTGCAGTTTCTGGCTTAGGATGAGATTCCTGGTTAGAGAAGAAATGTAAACCTGCCTTGACAGCTGCCTGCATCAGGGTTGGCACGTGATCTCCTGTCCGAAAAAGGGAGATAAAAGACCAAACCTTCCTAAAAACTGCTGCTGTGGGAGCGTCTGACAACAGCCCCAAAGGCTGTACCATGCTCAGGGCCAGACCTTGTAACCAGAAGTGGGCAGGAGCATCGCTGCCATGGACATCACCCCTTCACCAGCACTGCCTGGCTCCCATCCAGCAGCACTGGCAGAGTCCTCTTCATGCTCCGGGCTCTCTCGCAGGATCAGGCTCCTCATGATGTGTCCTAAAGGAGGGACTATAGAAATGGGATCAGACTGGGATCCCCAGTTATCCCTGCTGGCTGGCAGCATGTCACAGATCCAGCTGGGATTCAGGGCACTATCTCAGATGCAATCCCAAGAGCTCACATCTCTTCTTCTCTCCTCCGTTCATTTGTTCCCCATATTCAGATCGCCTCCTCCCTGCGGGAAGCTTTACGGGCCTTATCTCCCTGGCTTGCCCTGAGATAATTATATCAATATTGACTTCAGTGACAGTTTGCCAGAGTTTTAGACTTGCTGGGAATCCAGCCAGCTCCTACCCAGGGCCCCTCCACCACTAAATCATCAGGGCTTCCTAATGGAGCATCCTCTTCAATGTCTTCTTCCCAACATTGCCCGAGGCTCAGGCTGGGTAGTGTTGTGCCAGCAGCAGCAATGTGCTGCTGAGAATTGCTTAAAATCTCTCAGGTCTGCTTAGGTTGGATGCTTTTTATTAGAAATAAGCACCAAGGGTATGAGCAAAGAATGTAAACAGCATCTTTAAGCACCTAATAATACATGGTGGCTTGGGATTGGATGCAGTTGAGTGACAAAGTGTGAACTATTTATAGTGATTCAGTGACCCAGAAATTTATTGTCTTCTGGCTGTTAGTAGGAAAACAGTATTGTGCTACATGGGGGTCATTAGTCAGTGACTTGTCTTTCTACCCTCATTTCTTTCCTGAAATGACTGATCCAGGATGCTGGTAATGACACCCAGATCCACAACAGCTTTTCCAGCAAAGTAGCAGGAGCTCTGACACTGCTCTGTATCCAGAGCTCCCTGGATACAGAGCTAACTGGAGCTCAGTGAAAATATATTTCCACTATATTATTGATGGAAATAAACTCAACCACAGGTGTAAATTACCTTGATACACCCAGAGAAGCCCTCACTTTCAGAGTGTGTCAGAGCTGTGGCGAGTGTCCCAGCACAGGACAGCAACCCCATGGCATCACAGACACTTTGCTCTCTTGTCTGCCCAGAAGGTCACAGAATCCCAGACTGGTTTGGGTTGAAAGGGACCTGAAAGCTCATCCAGTTCCAACCCCCCTGCCAGCAGCAGGGACACCTTCCACTAGACCAGGTTGCTCAAAGCCCCATCCAACCTGGCCGAGAACACTTCCAGGGAGGAGGCATCCAACCTACTCCAGCAGGTCCCAGGCAGGAGTACAGCAGCTCCTTCCCAACACTGCAAAGACTAAACCAAGAGCTGTTTCCTGCCCCAAAGCACTGGTGTGACATTGCAATGTCAGGACATGGAGCTTCACCTTCTGCTATTAAGAACTTGCTGTACAGGTCTGGAGAGCCTCCAAGGTACTGACAGTCTTTGCCCCTGTGGGCTCTTCTGTCAGCTAAAGCTGGTTCACTGGCCTTTAGGTGAATGAACGTACTCCAGTGAGTCTGGCAGAAATCTCCTTTCTCTGCAGAAAATGCCTGTTTGGAGTAAGGACCAGCACCAGCCTTGGCTCTGCTATGGTGTTGTTGTTGTGCTCACAAAGCCAGGTAGAGCTCTGCAGAGCAGGAGGCTCATTCTCACCCTGTCATGGATGGAGATGCAAACAGGTTCTCTGCAGGTCTCTCCTTCCAACTTAAAGCTGCAAAGTGCCTGAGTTGCAGAAGCCCTGGGGCCTTTCCCATGATCCTGTTAATACACCAGGATTAGAGCCACTGATCCCAGTCTCGCTTTTCTCCTCGTGAAAGAAGCAGATGCCAGTACAGGCAGGCTTGGCTTAGGCACCTGGAGCAATAACTTACACTAATTAGGAAGTGAGCCATCACCGTGAGCTCACACAGTGCAAAACCATAGGGCTGAGTCATTCCCACAGCTCAAATCACACCTCAGCCCCATCACCACTCTGATCTCCCTGGGATCCCGGGCAGAGGGAGCTGGTGTGTCCCAGTCAGTACAACCCAGCTGGGTGTAAGTAGAAGCTGTGCTGGGGGAACTCAGTGTGAGCAGAGACTCTGGAAAAACTTCTTAATGGGAGTACTGGGAGCAAAACCCTTCTAACCATGTACGACACACAGCTTGCCACATCCCAGAGGGAAGATGTTGGACAGGACTTACAGACTGGGGCTTGGATCTGAGGAGGGATGAAGACCCTGTGGCCCCACAGAGGTGGGTTTGTAGCAGCTCTCCCCTAAGCTCTGAGTTTGGCTGCTCTGCAAGGAATCTTTTCTACGCTCTTGGCACGGTTCCCCTGATCATCCCTCCCCTCTGCTATCTGATCTTGCACATCTCACACAATTAACGAAGCGATACCATTGCTATCAGGTAATTAACAGCACTGTTGCAATGCCCACTGCAGAGGGATTCAGACCTCTCTATACGCAACCTCCAACTCCCACCTTCCCTCGCCTCGACGTGCGTGCCGGCACTTGCACGCTGCAAGAGTTTTCTCTCTTCTTCCTACCCCTGTTTGCCTTCCAAAAACCTCTGTAACCATTTCACAGGAAAAGAAATGTCTGCAACACCCTTGTTACTTTAAACAGATGGTTTGGTTTCTTGATCATTTCTGAAGAGTTTGATCTCAAGTGTGCAAGTGGGAGCAGCACTTTTCGTAGCTGGGATGGGAATAGACCTGGATTTGGCTCTAAGCACCTATAGAAAACCAATACATTTGGCCTGAGGATGGTTATTAGTAGGAGCATCAACTTGTTTCATGAAAGCCTTAGTGAAATTCAAGATTAATCTCCAGGTGTTAAAGGGAATAGAGACCTTCCATGGAGTGTGAATGGTGTTTCCCTCTGGAATATGAGAGGGTGTGTTTCATATCTATGACAACATCCCTGTGATTTGCAGCCCTGTTCTCGGAAACTTAGATCCCATGGGACATCACGAGCCAAGGGTTGATTTTGCAGTTTACCTGCTACATGTAAAGGCTGCTGAGAGGTGAGGCTCCAGCTGTGGAGGTCAGATTCCAGGCTTGAGGTCTGGGTCAGCCTGTAGCTGAAAGATGAAAGGAAAAAGATTGTCAAGGGGAGATAAAAGTCATCCTGGTGGTTTTGCCAAATGGCATTTTAGCAGATGGCTCTGCCCTGTTTCTCCAAAGCCCCAAAGAGCTGTCTGGCAGGTCAAACATAGCACCATGGTCCAAATCTTTTCATAAGCAAGGAACATTTTCCCTGGGGAGGTTGTGCTTCCCTGTGATATCCCTTTACTAAGTTCACAAAAGCAGGTGAAAGCACCAGGGTAAGAACCCCCAGAGGGTAAGGGCCATTTCAAACTTCATTCCCCCATAGCTGCAGGTTGGAGTGGGGCTGATCCAGCAGACAGGTCCAAGAACAAAAGCAGGTGAAAGCACCAGGGTAAGAACTCCCAGAGGGTAAGGACCATTTCAAACTTCATTCCCCCGTAGCTGCAGGTTGGAGTGGAGCTGATCCAGCAGACAGGTCCAAGCTTTGAGCACTCACTGCTCCTCCCCAGCTCCCACATTTTGCACCTCAGCATCTGCCATTCCCCAAAGCACCAGAACCTTCAACCAACCCAGGCAGCAGCAAGAGGCTAAGCTCTGGTACCATCCCCTCCTCCCCAGACAAATCCAGGTCTGTGAGTGAAGCACTTCTGCAGGGTTGGAAATCAGGGCAGAATTCTTTCTCTGCATTAAGTAGGTTTATGACTTCACGTAATTACCAGTGTCCAGAATACTTCCCTCCCACAGGCCAGGTGGCTTCGCACATGACTTGCCCCCTCAACCCTCCCTGTCCCCCCCTAGCCATGTCCTGCTTGTCCTGCTGCTCTCTGCCACACCCACTCCCAGTTAATGATGGTTTTCTTGACTGTGGCTTGCTGTCCTGGCCATGTCCTAGCTCCTCACCC
>NW_010325474.1:80215-99554 GCF_000700745.2 Antrostomus carolinensis | reverse complement strand
GCCCGCTGCCCGGCGGCTCCCAGGCCTTTCCCAGCCTGCCCCTACCCCGCTGCTGCCGGGTACGTGGGGCGAGAGATAGCGGTGCTTCTCTGTCCGCTCATGGCCTCCGGGGGAGGGGGGGTTGGGGGCCTGGCAGGTGCCACTGGCACGTCTCCACGTCTCGCCGCGTTCGTAAGTGAGCAGTGGGCTGGAGAAAGAAACTTCCTGTCGTTGCTAAAAAAAGGACAGCAGGCAAATGATAAATTAAAACTTTTGTCACGAGCTTATTCAGTTTTCTGTATGTGTTCGGGTTTTTCTAATTGTGGTGACCTTCGGGTTTTTCTAATTGTGACCCTCTAAGGCCTATGCCCTTTGCAGTGTGTGCTGCAGAAACAGCTGGTCGGTGTGGATGCTGCTCCGAAGCTGTTCTGTTGCAAATCACAAATCAACAAGTGCAGCTGTAGCCAGTGAGCAAGGAAAGTACGGTAGTTCCTCTGCAACAGAGATCACAGATTTACTGTTTTATGTAATTCCATATACTAGCATAGAGACACCAAAGGCCTCATTGTTTTTACTGTAGAACTGTCAAGATGGGAAACTGAGTAACAGAATGGAAAAAAGGAAAAGTGAGTTTTGCTAATAGGCTATAGGGTATAAAGACTAGTAGTGGAGAGACTTGATGGAAACAAGACATCCCAAACAACAAGCTGGAAAGCCTTTCATTTCCTTAATGAAATGTTGGGTATCTTGTGTTATGTTAGGTATCAACTGATGTGTATAATTCTAGTTCATTTCACTTGTATTAGTGGGAGTGGAGAGGAGCATGGTGGGGTTTTGTTTGTGGTTTTTTTTTTTTCTCGAATGTTGATAATTTGAGGCCTTGAGGTTTTTTTTAGAGGCTATGTTATGTATATACACCTGCTGGTAGAGTTCCCAGACCTGAAATAGATTTTCTTCTATGTTTTTCTTTGTCTTTTCTGGGCATGAGGAAGAAGAGGAACAGAAAGGCTTAGCCCTCGTTTTCTTACATACAAAACTTCATTCTTTTCCTCTTCTGCTGGTGCCACCACTTTTTTCCTGTGGGTATTTGACTTGATATGTCATCTGCCTTTAAATTTTACTATTTTGTGTCCACATAAAGTAATTTAGTTCAAAGCTTTAACAATAGTGTTCAGCAACACAAGGTATGGGAATCTGGCATATTCTTCTGTAATTGTCATCAGACAGTAATGATTTTGCTTGTGTAAATGCACTGCCCAGAGGAGTTCACAGAGAGAATTATTGAAATCTTATGTATATGACTGTTCTGAAGGAAGATCTGTTAAAAATCTGACTACTCCTCAGAGCCACTCTCTTTTCTTATCCTTTTACAGAAATTATTTCCGAAGCTGTCTGTTAAAGGAAACCCATTTAAGTGAGACGCAGAAATTTCTTTTTCAGTGCCTAATAGTTGATGTAGAAAATCAAGAACTTGAGCTTTCTAAAAACATTACAACCCTAAAGAAGTTAGTAGCTTCAGAACAGCCACAGACTAAGAGTGTTCACTTTGGGTGATAAAGCTCCTCTGAAGCTGAATGCTTTTAATTTATATGGTGAATACATGTGACAATTTAGGAATAGTTTGCATTTTGCGTACTTACTGGGCACTCTGATTCTTTTGATAATGACTTTGGTGCTGTAGCATATTACCATCATTTGACAGCTCATGTGATTCTCCACCTTGACAATTAATTAATGAAGTCATACTTCTGAAAACTGCAAGCATCTCAGTAAATGGCAGCAATGGGATTGCAAGAGTTGCTACCTCCCATGATGAGCTGTTCCAGATCTTATTTCTGGCTGTCCAATTCATTTGTGTTAGAGCCTTGTTAAATGCAGTTCATGTCGGCATCTTTCTGACTGTATACCATTGCTCTGTACTGAACACTTTTCACTGTTAAGTATGAGTAGACTTGGTAGTATTTATTGTTGTGCCTTCTTAGATAAGCAGCACATGTAGAAAAGTCAGATGTGCTTATTGCAAGTTTGTCTGGCCCTAATTTTTAGGGGGATCAGTGGCAGAATCAGTTAATAAAATTCCATCATTTGTCAAATACTAATAACTTCATTGTACAGGACAAGTGTAAGGAAATTCCAAAAACTGTCTAGAGGAGTTACTCAAATGCAGAATTGATACCAAGAATTGATGTGTAGTATGTGATTGGAGGAATAAAATGTTACTAGTAATTGTGTACAATTAAATGTATGAGAACTGTATATTTGATATAAAAAAAAGTTTATAGGAATTTCCAGCAAGTCTAGTAATTATATCTTTAACTGTAAAACAATTACTTTCTTAAATTTTTATTTTTTTTAATTCCTCCTGTACTTTTATTATTTTGTGAAACTGATTTATGTACACACATAACTGCAAAAAAAGAGAGTTGGCATACCTTAAAGAGGAGAAATAGCCTGAGATTTTGGGTTTATTTTTCCCTCTTCAGATACAGACATGCTCCAACATCTTTGCCTCAAGAGTCCTCAGTTCTTGTAACTGTTCACTCTATCTTGTATGAAACTCAAAATAATTATGTTTTCTGATATTTAATTTGTGTAAGTTTCTGTTCTGACATTGTCACATTTTTAAGTTTTATAGTATGAAAATTACATTTGTATGAAATTTCTTTGGTCTGCATGCCAGATTTACTCTGAATATGTTGCCAGTGCATTGGCCCTTAGTCTTTACAGGAAGCACTGGGCAGGATCCTCAGAAGCAGAAGAGCACAGGGATTCTCTGTAGCTTGATAGCTGCCTGTTATGCCCCCCAGCAGTGGTGGGTACAGGGTAGAGTGCATTTTGGTCATTGTGTAGCTTTGTGTACCTGGTTGTCCAGTGAACAATGCCTAAGGACATAAATAGGTGTGGACATAGAACTGGGTGCTTTGTGTCCTTCTTTTGGTGATGGCCTTTTGATGACAGGTGAGTTTAAATAATCTGGGCACAAGGTCTGTTGCTGATGTATACCATAAGCTTCTGTGTAACACAGGCTTATCAGTTACTTCCTCAGCTACCATAGTCTCATGATGGTTATTTCATTCTTTTAACTAAGTTGTGTTGCTCTGTTTTTGCTTTCCCTTTTGTGTATCCCTAGAACCATGATAGTTCTCCTTTTTGAATCCATAGATTCTTCAGGCAAGGTGGTGAGACTTTATCATCTGCTGCTCCCTCCCAAATACTTGCACCTGTTCAATGCAAATTACAGTCACATTCATGAATAAAGCAGAGGTCTCAAAACTAATGTTTCTAAGGCTTTGTGACAATAACTTCTGAGGCAGAGAAATGGGATTCAAATGAGTACCTGTCTGAAGATAAAGGTACACTGTGAGTACAGCCATGTTATGAGTTATCAAGGAATCGGTATGGGAAAAGATTATAGAAAGTCAGGTTTTATAATCCCAGTGTTCAAGGAACTATTTGATATTTTTGTGCTTTTAGCTTGTGACCAAGGTGGGTTGTGAAGGCAGCAAAAATCATGGCTCTTTTCAGAATTGATGAGACACAGATGCGACATAACTTTAGCTGTGAGAAACTCCTTATCTATTTAACAGGAAAAGGTATAGAACTATAAAGTAAATGTAAATGCAGCTGACCTTTTAGTAAAGGATATTGCTTCTCCTTTCAGGCTGCGCAACTAAACTCGCTTTCCCATCAGTGTGTAAGTGTTTGTTAAATGTTTTGTGAGCAGTCTATATTCTTAAATGCTTTAGGTGAGAAGTGAACGAAAATGATACTTGATTTGCACTGAAAGAGCAAGTGCCTGTTATTTCCATCAGGAGTTTCAGTACATATATTAATTTTGAACACAAGCTGCGTGAACTGTTTTGGAGTAGGTGAAAGCAGTGACGCTGTTTCCTGCAACAGTACTTTTACAGTCTGTTCTGGTGAGGGTTAGAGAGGAAATGGGTCAGCCTTTGGTGAACTACGTTTAAATTGCTTCAGATAAATGTAAAGGTCAGTGTAGGCAAACTAGATTTTCTTAAAGTAGAATCTTCTCTTAGTGAAGATATTACAGTTTATTGCTAGCTGTGGGCTGTTGCTGTAACAGCATTTTTATAGCCTTATGCGAGTCATGCTAAACTATGGCTCAACTTAATATTTTATGTACCTCAATATGTTGTTCTACATTCCTTATTACACCCTTTGACATTTCTGGTTTTACTGAATGCAGCTGATACTCACAGGTAATGTCTTTAGTACATCTTGTAGTTAATTTTCAAACTATTTCACATGCAAATATTTTTGTTACAGTAACTTCTGTAGTGATGATTAAAATTGCTTCATAGGTTTGAAATACAAGCTTGACAGCTGGTTGTGAACAATGGAGAAAGTTGCAAAACTGAGTTTGTCTGATAAATAATGCTGTAATAGAAATACGTTCCTGAATTTTGGAGACAGGTTTCAGATTAAATGTTCTATCTGGTTGCTGTTGGCATTTTTTTTTCTTCAATTACAGCAAGATAAATGAGAGCTCCAATTAAATTAATGAAAACAGATTCCTTGAGTTTTCAGGAGAAGAGAGTTTTAATGTGGACCATTGGTGTGATGTTGAATGTGCAATGTGAATAAAAAGCTGAAGTTATATATGTATTGTATTCTCAGCCTATTGAAAAGGAGCTTCCAGTGTCCCAAATTGATCAATTAATTCTCATAATCATCCTAAGGAAACATATTGAAGTAATTATAATATTAGTTTGTCCGATCTGTCCAAGAGATAATGCAGTTAGAATACAGATGTATTATACATGAGACCATGGCTGCAATTTTGGGGGTAAACAAGGTCACTGCCCTGTACAGATCTTAGTTCAGGAGTTGCAATGAGGAGACCTGATATTTGATAGAAAAGATTAATTACAGGAGTGTGTAAGATTCAAAGTTCTAGTCTGGTAGAAAGTAAGTGCTCAGGGCCTCTTAAGAATCATATTATCCCTTTACTTCAGAAACACTGAAGAGTGTTCACTCCTCTCAAGTTTCGTCTTTGATCTGGCACCATCTGTATTGACAGTATTTTGGGTGGAATTCAAGGCAATTTTAGGTCAGACATATAAATCCAAGCTGGATATATTGTGTTTGATCTTGAAGTATTTCGTGGTATTGAGGCAACTTTGCCACCATACTTATACCATTACCTGGAGTAAATTGGTATGTCCAATCTAGGAGCTACATTTATTTTAGTGTTATAGTTGTTCTATAGAATAGGGACACTGAATTCAACAAATTAATCATAAACTGTGGTGTAAAATGTTAGTGTCCCTGTCTTCCCTTCCTCTTTTACTTTGTGCTGCAGGGGCAGGAGCAGGATGGGCTGCAAGAGATTATATATGCTAGTTCCTATTCTGGCATGTTAGCAGAAACCTGTTCGTTTTGAGAGCTGAATGTAGGTTTAAGCCTTCCAGGTTTTGATTCTTGTGAACCAAATGGATTAAGGAGATGTGTAGCATTCTTCCAGAGCTGTCTCACCCCTTACAAGATAATAGGATGATTCTGCTCTGCTGAGAGCCAAAGAAAATGTTAGGTTAAGAAGGAGTAATAGGAGTAGAAATTACAGGAGGATAGAAAGGTATGAGAAATAAATGCAAGTGGCACAGTAGTTTCAGGAATCCAAAATGAGCTTGTTTCTAGCACTCTGTGCTTTTAGTGATCTTGCAATTGATATGTTTAAAATAAGTATTTCTGAAAATGGTATAAAAGGAGACTATATAATTTCTTTAGGTAAGATATTTCATTACCATCTTGGATTTCTTCTTGAATATGCTCTTCAGTTCCTGCATTTATATTTGAAATTTGTGTGCTTTATGGTCATGACTGTCCATTCAGCCATCACCACTAAGTACCTTTAACAATGGAGTTTGTGGTAAGTCAGAAAGGGGACTTGTGTGCTCTATGTCCAGCTTTTCTCCACATCTATAGTTCTTCCCAGTATAGGTAGAAAACCATTTCTTCTTTCCTCCATCGATTTATATTGGAAAACAAGTGAAGAGTCTTGCTTTTAAATGTCCTTTACATAAATTACTGTCTTTCATATTTATCAGTTAGTGTAAGGTAGCAAAGAGCATGAACATAATTCTCTGTTTTACCTCAACAAAAGGAGTCTTCTGATGTAAGAATCCTATTGATTGCTGTGTTTAGAGGTTCACAGCCTTCAGAGAAGAATTAGAGTTCAGCAGCGATCATTTATGTTTTCTTTTTGTAATTATGCTTATGTAATGTGTGGGTGAACTTACTGAAGTGTACTGAGTTAAATACATGCTAAATGCTAGTGAAATTTGAGGAGGAAGGAGCAAAACATTTGAAAGAATAAGACCTTAATCAGACACTGTGTGTATTTAGGGATATTTTTCCTTACACAAATGTGTGATTCTAAGGATGTGAGTGCCTACACGTGGTGGGAAGCTTTGCGTTTAATACTCTAGAATTACCTGTAGGAGGGTATTCTCTCAACTTCATATCAATCCACTGAATCAATATTAAAAAAAATCAACCAAACAAATGGATATAAGCCATTTGGAAAGACAGAATTAGTCACTATTAAAAAAAAAGTTATATATTATCAAGCAATTACTGTCTTAACTTCATTTTGATATTTAGGCAGCATCAAGAAATAATTATCCTTAAAACTATTTTATTGTAACAACAATTCTTAAACAGAACTCCTTAATATACTATCAGGGAGGAATGTTATAGATTCCATTTCCCATTCATAAATTTAACATGTGCTTCCTACCTGCAGTTAGAGTGAATGCCATGTGAAATCCTTGAAAATCATAAAAATGTGATGCAGTGAATTAAAAACAAACAATAATGGTGAGGTCAAAAACAAATGGGAAAAAACCCACTCTTCTTTCCAAGACAGAAGTTTGGGAAGATACCTTTCAAAAGGAATGTATGCTGGTGTGTTGCAAATTGTCTAGGACTGGTTGGTGAGGCTTTATCTTTCAGCAGAAATACAGTAATCTTTATAGGATGGACACTAAGACTACTTTACTTAGAGTGGCTAAAGTGATTTTGGCAGGTGAAAATGCTGTAGAGTTTATGCTTAACACTTCAGATTCATTTTTATTTTCTTATGTGTTTTCATAGGCATTTCAGTAGGACTATGGAGGAGCTAGTTCATGATCTTGTCTCAGCACTGGAAGAAAGTTCAGAGCAAGCCAGAGGAGGTTTTGCTGATACTGGAGATCATTCTCGAAGTGTGTCTTGTCTTCTAAAGCGACAGGCAAGGAAAAGGAGGGGACGAAAAAGACGTTCATTTACCACCCATCATCCTTGGGAGACTGGTCACTGCTTAAGTGAAGGTTCTGATTCCAGTTTAGAAGAATCAAACAAAGACTACAGGGAGAATCATGCTAATAAGAAAGATCACAGTGACTCTGATGACCAGTTGTTGGTTGCTAAACGTAGGCCTTCCTCAAACTTAAATAACATAAGAGGGAAAAGACCTCTGTGGCATGAACCAGATTTGGCTGTTGACAGTTTGGGAAACAGAACTTTGCGCAGGAGAAGAAAGGTAAAACGGATGGCAATAGATCTGCCATCAGAAGTCTCTAATGCACTGACAATAACTCAACAGCAGGATAACAGCAGAGATCAAGAAATGGACAATGACAATAAAACATACCAACTCCAAGACTTTTCCAAGAGCAAAGTGAAAAAAAGAAAAGTAGCTGCAACTCGACAAGGACCAGAAATCTTGGATGAAGGAGTAGTTATAGAACATGAAGAAATGAACCAAGCAAATAAGGACAAAATGGAGTATGAGGAGCAAAAAGGCTCAGATGAGAACATGAGTGACAGGTTATTCTTTCTCTTCCTTTTTACAGAAACTTTGGATAACATTTGTTTGCTTTTATTGCTGTTTCTTGTATTTGGAATCTTTGGATTTTTCTTAAATTCCAGAGTTAAAATGCTAGCATCAATTGTATCCGTTTTAATGAGTTACTCTTAAATTTTTTTAAGTCTACTATTTTTAATATCTATGAGTTGCTCAGGTGAAGGAATTCAGCATAAAATAGAGAGTCATGTAGCAGAGGAATAACCAAGAGAACAGTTTCTTGAAATAACATGCTCTAATTATTTCAAGATTAAGAATGACAGAATATAGAAATGATTAATACATTTTTTTCTGAGTATTTCAACTGGTGACAGTTCTTAGACAAAAATTAAGATTTTTTTCCAATTTCTAGACATTGGTGCTTTGATTGTTATCTCTATTAATCAGAAAAGTTGTCACTGCTTAGAGTCACCATTTGGACAGTATGTTCTTATGTGTCATGGGCATAAAAATTCTGTAGGTTGCCAAGGATATACATCATTTACGAAATGCAAAAACCAATTTACAGTTCAGAAACACCTGAGCTTACCATCAGAAAAATGGGGGAATGATGACCCTTTGGCAATACACCTCATCCATCCATTCCAGACAGCAGTCATACTACAATGGTAATTGTTTCCAGGGTACTATTTTGACAACATAGTACAGTGCAAGTCATTTTTCCACCATACACAAGGGATGTTACTTGCAGGGCCTGGTAAGCTTGATTATGTTTATCCCATGTGCCTGGTTCTGAATGTAGAACTGTCAACAAGAAAGACTCCTATTAAAACACATAATTTTGGTCAGTTGCTTGACAGCACTAGTGTCCCTGGGTTTTTTTGTAAGCATTTTATCTATAAGCTGTTAAACCTTTTTCTTACTGGAGAGGTAGAAGTGAGATGCAGAGAGTACCCAGGGGTTTTGACCAGAGCAGACAGATTAGTTACTGTAATAACAGCAGTATTGGTAAGTGACCAATTACAGTTACTGTCGGAAAAATTCTTCCAAGTCTTTTTATTACATATTAGTTTTGTCCTTCACCTGTGGACAATAAGCAGCTGAAAGAGCTGAATGAATCCTGAGTCTTAAAGATTTTTCCTAATGTCTTAATTACTAGAGCAGAAGCAGTCCTTCAGGGCAGCCAGTGTAACTTTAGACATCTCACTTTGACGTGCAAGACAAGAGTGTGTGGTGGCAGGAAGCCTTTAGAAAATTTCCTTCTTCCTTGATACTGAGAATCTGTTTCCCCAAGTTTGGTACCTAAAGATGGATGGTCAAAAATTTCCTTGGCACTAGGAGCCATTGCATAGTTTATCATATGTCTATATTCTTGTCGCTTTTTTATTTATAAAAGATTTTCTGTTACACTACAAAGGTAACAGTTCTCCAACTCAAAAATTCTGTAGCTAATTTTTGGGTGAAGAGTGATCAATACGAAAATCCTTTTGCAGACTCCCAAAACTGTGGTACTTCCAGGTCAGTCTGAATCTCTCTCTTCACCCCTGCCAAAGAAACATTATTGATTTAAA
The DNA here is from genome assembly GCF_000700745.2 of Antrostomus carolinensis. Classification (NCBI taxonomy): domain Eukaryota; kingdom Metazoa; phylum Chordata; class Aves; order Caprimulgiformes; family Caprimulgidae; genus Antrostomus; species Antrostomus carolinensis. Next base: position 90,197 of record NW_010325474.1, on the reverse strand, counting down.
ATACATCTTCCTCTTCAAAATCCTTAAAGTTTTGTTACACCAAATGCTGTCATTTTTCAAATCATACTTCAAATGTTTGTCTCTGGCCCCAATAAATGGCCTTGAAAACTATTCTCATCTTCATAGTGTTTTGTGCTCATACACATGGTTGAGTGATGGTCTGTCATTCTACTGAATTTCTTGCAATGATCATCTCTACCACAAGGTTTGGAAACCACTGAATTAGAAAATTTGCATTCCAAAATGTGATTAGAAATCCACTATATCTAAGCCTCTCAGCTGCACAGTGAATCTGAATATTTTGTTTGTGAATAATTTTAACTTGTTTTAAACTAATTTTACTTAAATACAATAATGTCTCTGTTGTTTGAGATCATTTAGGCAGAAGAATTGGTAACAACTAGTAAACTCTGTTCCTAAGAGTATGTTCTAAAAGTACAAGCTGAGATTTTAAAAGGGAACATCAGTTTTGTAAGATTGCACAAGATATGGAGAGGTAACAAATTATCTTGGATAAAATTCATGCTTCAGCAACACTTGTTGGAAGAGAAGAAATTAAAAAAAAAAAGTATATAAAGTTTCTCTAATTTTGTACATTTGTATGCATACATTTTAAGAATTATTCAAAAAAAAGAGTAATTTTTTAGAAGTTCAGTTTTTAAAAACAAAACAAAGCCAATAATTTTTAATGGAATTTAAATGACTTGGATCTAAAATTGGTGAGGAGAAGTTTTCTGTGTATATGTGAAATTACTTTAAAATAACATACATGTTTAAAGTGCACATTAAAAATGCAAAGTAACACTTCTTTGGCAGTCTTTTATCTGTGTGTGTGTGTGTGTGTGTGTGTTCAAACACCAAACACAATGATAGACCTTTTTAAAGTGTGGTGTTCAGGAGTAGCAGGAGGAGTCTTCAAGCTCTTAAGATGTCAGCATCTAAATGATCCCAAAGAATAATTCCTGTGAGGTTGTTTCTGAGCACTGGAAATGAGCTTTCCATGATCAGAGCCTGTCCTTTGCTTATTCTCCCTTATCCTCAATACTTCACTCCTCAGCCAGTTTCAGCCAAATTTGACAGTGCATAGAGTTCTGGATAATGTTTAATTCCTGCAAGCTTTGGTGATTGCATTTTAAGTGACTAAAGAGGGGAGAAATCTCTCCCTAGAGAGAGCAAGAGCAACAGTGAAACACAGAGGTGCCCACCTGCCCATCAGTGCCTGTACAGTGGCTGCTCTGTTCTTGGGGACAGGATTGGTTAGTAAACAAAGGTCACAAGTCCATATGAAACCAAAGTATGGGACAGTTTGCTAGGAGTGTTAAATAATAATAAAAATATTTATTCTTTGTTTCCACAAATATATAAATGAAGCTGTGAAAGCCTTTTGGGTAGCAGAGCTGTTCCTTCCAAGTTTTTTCTTACATACCCTATTTTAAAGGAGTAAAAGGAATCTGTGGCTTTTTAATTTTTACTGGAAGTCTTGCTGGGAGAGGAATTCTTATTACAAAGCAAAAGGATTAGCAATGTACTGTGCAAAATTATATTAAAACTGAAAATAAATTCCATCATAACAGCTTTCATGTACTTAGATATTAATGTATTAATTCCAGAGGTTTTGAATTTATTCAGTGAAATGACTGTCATGTAGCAATTATCTCTGCTGTAATCCCTGCCCTATTTGACTGGGGCCTGAGCAGAATGAACACAGTGGCTACCATGGATATGCCAGTGTTATAGTTTAATATTTTATTTTTTTTTACCAAAACATTATTATGTGTAATTTTGCACAATTAAATTTTCTTAGTTAAAAAAATAAACAAATAAATAAATAAAAGATGGGATTGTTCTCAAAATTGGAAATTTTGATGGGGAAAGTGGCAGAAATACTAGAGTTGAAAGTATTTCCTAACTTTTGTTTTAAAATTACAATTAAACAATAAATGGACAAGAAGACTCTATGAAAAGGAAATGTGTTTTTTGTTGAGAGGTGTATGATGCAGAATTGTGCACAATGAAATGTAAGGACAGTAAGGCCATCTGTGTTGTAAAGCGAGGATGGGATGCTTGCTAGCAAGATGTTACTGGGATTTACAACATTAGGAGGTTCAAATTTTGAACTCCCCCATGAAAGATGGCTCCTTTCTCATTGCATGCCTGTCATCTTTCTTCTGCTTAGGGCAATTGTGCAAGTGCCTAATTCTGTTCTGTTATGTTTAAAAGATGTTATAAGTATTGCTTATACAGGAAGAATATGCATAAGCAGAAGATGCAGCAAAGATTAATAAAACTTAATCTTCAAACACAGAATTCCATATACATATATTTAAAAAAAAAAAAATCACTGCTTTGTGGCTTCTGATACCATATTCTGTTTCAAATCCTTTTGGGATACCTCCCAAAGGAAGATACAAAAACCAAATATATACTTATAATTAAACACAGATTAGACTAATGCTTATTGCAAGCTTTAAAATTTAAGGCTTATTTTGTGAGACACTCATTTAAAAGCAAGTAATTTTCCTGAGTGTACCAGTTATTTAGGAACAAAAATAAAACTAATTTATTGTTAGAAAGTAACTAAAAATAATTGAAACCAGTTGAATTCAAGTATAGGACTGCATGTATATTTTAATATGAGTAAATGTAGAAAGGTCATATAAAGATCTCAAGTTCTTATAAGTAGCTTGAATGCAACATTGGGTATTTATAACTTGAACTTGAATTTGTGTGGTGAACTGAAGTGATTTTTTAAAATTATTCTTCATCCTGCTGCAAGTAAAATAGGATTAAATTTTAGTGACACTATTACTCCTTAGCAGGGCTACTTTATTAACAAAAAATGAAATAAATGGCTTACAAAAAATCCTTTTGTGTCAAACTCACCAAATTGTGATCTGTATTTAAAACGCAAGTCTGTTTGTTTTACTATTTAGAGACATGTGGAATGTTGTTTGTAACATTTTGTGTACAGCAAAAACCAAAATATTTTGCCTATTGATATCTTTGAATTTAGAGAGAAGTGTGTGCATGTTGAATACGCACATTCTAATTTTAAGGCCATGATAGAACTCACAGAAAAGTAAATTGTACCTTGCTTTTTTTGTTTATGTTTCTTCAGGGTGACCTTTATTTTGATTTAATTGGCTACCTTTGCTGTAAACTTTCTCCCCAAGTTGTATGTTGTGAAACCTTAAGCAGTATCTTTTCCAGAATATTTGCAAATGATGTTTAGAAAGGTAATTCGATTTTCAGACTCTTATATTTCACATGCTGAAGGAAGAATTAGGCTGCTTTTGATTGAGGCTTTTCTTATTTTATTGAGCAGTGATATTCCAGGATCAAGCTGAATTGCACAGCATAAGAAGGGAGCAGAGAGCATTTGATGGAAGCAGATAATAAAATGCATCAATTGTGTCAGCACCTCGTTACAGTCACATCTGGCTTACTGTCAGGGTACCATTAGATTCCTGTGGTTTTATGTGCCAAAAATAATATGCTTTGTAGTTAATGGAACTAGGATATTTGCAGTTTGATTAAAAAAAAAGAAAAAAATCATCCTATTTTCCTTCCAATCTTTGGTCTTAAGTTCAATTTGAGCACAGCCTTGTCTCCTTAAAATTTTACGACTGAAAGATCAATTGTTCTTTTGATCTGTTTCTTTCTTTCTCTTATTACAGTGAATCCAGCAGTCTGAGCAGCAGTGATGCTGGTTTGTTTACCAATGATGAGGGAAGACAAGGTATTGAAACAATCTTTCCCTTCTCCACCCCTCAAACCACATCAGTTGAAATTCTGTAAGCGTTACAAGTTATTTCATAGGTTAATGACTATATTTCAGTCGCTATTACTGTTTTAATGAGTTGAAGTATAGCTTGCTTTCTGGGTTGCCAGAGGGTGTCCTGAATCCATGACTTAAATCAAAAGCTGTCTTGAGAAGCAGTCTCTGTAATACAATAAACTTACAACTTGAGCGTCTCCAAAAGATCATCTATACTAAGTTTTAACTCTTCAGTTGCTCCAGTTTTCAGGCAGGACTCTGTGATCATAGTACTGCTTCTCAAACTGTTTTTGAGGTGGCTTTTTTCTTTCTTTTCTTCCAAATTGATATTGCAGGATTTTAGAGTTCTTTTTCATTCATTTGAAACTACTTTTCAAACAACTACATTTTCAGCTAAGACTGTGATTAGAAGGTGCATGCTGTTTAAAATCTCTCCTTTCTGAAAATTTTTTCTTTAATCTAAAAAGCAGTGAAGATTCAAAATTTTCCTTTTGTATGCAGAATGTTCTCACATGTTTTTACGTGATAAAAACTATTGAGGATGGAAGTATAAGGGTTTTTTTTCAGCTTTAGTGTTTATTGCCATCTTTAAGTGCAACACATTTACCTTACTAGCATCTTAGTGCCCAGCTCATGGTCTAGGAGCTTGCTGTGTTTGACAGTATACAAAATTGAGGCAAAAATAGTCTCAGGTGACTGAGGCTTGCTTTTTTGTTGGTGATTCTAAGTTAATGGTAATGGAGATTATTTCCTTATGCATTTTGCCACAGACTACTTGAGTGTATACAAGAAAACAAATCCTGGACCATTTCACAGTAGTGATCTAGGTTAAAAGAATGTTTTTTTCCTGTGTTTTTATTTTGCTTTCTAATGTGCAATTCAGGCTCTTCTGGTTTTTTAATCTTCTATTTTAACATTACAATAGGGAGATGATTTCTCAGATTTAAAATAAGGATGTTACTTTCCTTGCTCAACAGTAATAAATAAATAAACTGTACCTCCCAGTCTGAGTACGTGTGTAGTTATGCTAACTCATACCTTTTTTGAAGAATTTAGGCTCTCTTTCAAAGTTTAGGTTGATCTTTTAACTTCAGATGAAAAATATTTCAATACGAGACACATCAAAAATACTTGTTTTTACTTAAGAATTGCCTATATTAATTTCTCCTTTGGCTTGCAATTTTTAAAACTTTTGTCCTCTATGTTTCTATGTAATGTGACTTACCACACTTCGGAATTACACACACTTTTGTAGTACCCTTCCAATATATTTGTATCAATATTTCTGTCCTCAAGTCCTGAACAAAATTGTTTAAATCTTTGAACACTATGATTCAAAACGTGTCAGTTACTTTCTGTTTTTCTTCTATATTTTGTGGGAGGAAAAGGGGAGGGCTCAGTGAACAACAGTGTTCTTTCACAGGTATGGTGTTTTAGTGTTGGTTCTTTACTTTAAAACTGTATTTTTTTTTTTTTTGCCTGCTTGATTTTTGAACCTTGATTCAGTTTGATTGTAATTTTCAAGCTGAAAGCACTAGACCTGAAACAGTATTCTGAAATATAAATAAAAAGAACAATAATAATTAAACTTGAGAAGGATATTTTCAGGACAAAACTTTTTTTTTTTTTTAATCTCTACTTTGAACTAATTATTTTGTGGGTATGATCAGAAGACCATTAGCTTCACACTGGATCACAGACATTCTTAGATCTGCATTATAGCTTTGGTTTTGTGAAGACTTTTCTGCGAAAGTACTATCAGAGATCCTGCTGCAAAACCAAACTGGTTTATTTTCCAATAATACTTATTTCCCCCAGATTTTTTATCTTTTTTTATCTTTGTACTCCCCTTATGAAGTAAGATGAGGTTATTTTATCTCTGTAAATTAATTTATACCTGAGCTGAGACACATACAAAATTGAAAAGAATGAAGGAGGAAGGAAATAAATTGGATAAAAGCAAAGGAAAAGCGTAGATGAGAGAAACAAAACTGAAATAGGACAGGATGAAAATGTATTAAGGGAAGAACTGACTTATTTTGCTGTCTGTTTTTAAAAGCTAGACTCTGATTCCTGTCTTCCCAGTGTCCCTACTCCAGGATATATGTTCAGAACATCTGCATCTTGACCTCATTTGTAGTTCAAATTTTCTGCACTTCTGACTTCAGGTTTCCGCTAAGTCAAGTGGAGAACCAGGGACTGATTAATGCTGCCTCGTGAAATACTTGGTTTAAATGATGTGCCTACCATCATTCAGAAGTTTGGGTAGCAGAGGACAAGAGGATCCTGTTCTCCAGGGCAGCATTTGTTCATTTTGTGTCTCTGAGATTAAGAACCATATCTCATTTATTGCAGACAAATACTCTTTATAAAACCCTAATTAATTCCCAAAGCATATTCATCCTATGGGACAGACATTCTAGAAAATGAAGTGATCTAAAGCAGCAATTTCTTCAAGCAATTGGCCAGTCAGTTAACTAGTTGAGTATTTAGTTCTGAACTTTGGAGTGCCTGACCTTGCAGCTTTTAATTTCCAAAATTGTTTCAGAAAGCAAACGGAAATAAATTCCACCACAGTAAACGTACTCTTCTGTGCACAGACTTTCAGAAGAGTTTCAGCTTTTATAATTTGATTCAAGAAAAACAGGTGTAGCTGTAATTGTGGGGGTAGTAGTGGGTTAATTGCTAGATATATTTTAGTTGCCATCAATTGGTAAGATAAAAGAAAAATGCTGAGACTTGAAAATCCTGTGTTCAACTCCTAATATGCAGTGTGCCATCGAACATTTAAAAGCCTTTATACCCTTTTCCTTTCCAGCCTGCCTCTGTTGCAGTCTCATAGCTTTTTTGTTTATTTGATTTGTTTTGTTCCTATGAAGTTCTCATCTGAGCCTAGTCGTGCTTGTCACAGAATCATAGAATAGTTTGGTTGGAAAAGACCATTACGATCATCTAGTCCCATCTGTAAACCTAACATTGCCAAGTTTACCACTAAAGCATGTCCCCAGGTACCACATCTACCTGTCCTTTAAATACCTCCAGGAATGGTGACTGCACCACTTTCCTGGGCAGCCTGTTCCAATGCTTGACAACCCTTCCAGTGAAGGGTTTTTTCCTAATATCCAACATAAACCTCCCCTGGCACAACTTAAGGCCATTCCGTCTTGTCCTATCACTTGTTATTTGGGAGAAGAGACCAACACCCACATCTCTACACCCTCCTTTCAGGTAGTGGTAGAGAGCGGTAGAGAGACCTTTACAATAAGGTCTCCCCTGAGCCTCCTTTTTTCCAGACTAAACAACCCCAGTTCCCTCAGCCGCTCCTCATAAGACTTGTGCTCCAGCCCCTTCACCAGCTTTGTTGTCCTTCTCTGGACACGCTCCAGTGCCTCAGTGTCCTTGTAGTGAGGGGCCCGAACCTGAACATCATAACTCAAGGTGCAGCCTCACCAGTGCCGAGTACAGGGGCACAATCACTTCCCTACTCCTGCTGGCCACGCTGTTTCTGATACAGGCCAGGATGCCATTGGCCTTCTTGGACACCTGGGCACACTGCTTCTTGTCCTCCTCCTCCAGGTTATCTGGGTGCCTATGTCAGGTCATGTAAAAGGGCAAAAAGCAGCTCTCTTGTGCTCTATTCCACTATTATATTATCTTCTGGCAGAAGTAACTGGTACTCAGTGTTTTGCAATCCCAATATAGCAAATGCTTTTTCTGCTGTGAAACATTGCGTACCCGGTACAGTTAGCCAGCAAAAGCTTAAAGATCATGGAAAATGCTCAGTGCAAGTACAGTCAGTGAAGAAGATAGCTGTTGAGCTATTAACAAACCTCAAGTGAGTTCTTACGGGTTGTATTTTTTACAGGGATTTGTAAATTGGTCAACTTTGGGGTAAGATTTAATATAATTAGCAAAAAACCAAAATCCTATGCAAATATCAAGCCCTTGAGTATGGAGGTGGGAGAGCCTGCCAACAAAGTAATTGAAAGAACTGAACAGTGTATCAGAAATCCTTGTGACTTTTCTTTTTCTTCCTCCTCTTTCCTTTGTTCCTAATAGCATTTTCATAAATGGCTGTTTTGCAGTTATTAAAAACTTGAATGATAACCAGTGTTATGCCTGGTGTAGAAAAATTTTGCAATAAGAGTTTAGAAATAAATGGTCTAATCTTACATTGCAACATATAATACAACTGTATTATAGGCCTAGCTAGTAGGAACACCTGCTAGTAGGATCACTTTACAGGAATGCTTTACAAAGGCACTTTATAAATTAAAAGGCACTTTAAGTTGAGCTTTCAACACAATGTTAACAAAACTGTAACATTATTCAAACTCTAGTTGATATTATTGCTGTTTTGGGAAAAAAAAAAGTCAAATTCCAAGTATATTCTTTAATGAATTTTATAGTGTGGGTATGGCAAATAAAACATTATATTCTGCATTCCTAGTCCATCTACACCTGCTAGTACACTTGGGGAAATTCAAAGTTTGACTTAAGTCCCCTTAAATCATGACATGCAGCACTTGAAATGTCCTTTAAGATCTAAGCAAGTAGGAAAGAAAATTATATTAATAAACTGTTAAACAGTTAAAATTGGAGAAGGTCAGGGAATGTCAGAGTGCTGTGGCTAAGCTTTTAAAGATAGCTGTTCATTATTTTATGATTAAACATATATTCATTACTGTGTCCTTTATGAAGATGACCCACTACTGATTCAATGCATAAGAATTCCATCCTTTTGTCTTCTCTAGTGAGAAACTAATTTGGACCTTGTATAGCATCTCAGCAGCTGCAAGTGTCAGGGTGTTGTTCTCCGTATATAAAATAAATGGAATGTGCAATGCCAAGTGTAATTTTGCTAGTTTTGAACTGTTGTGGCTAATTAGTTTACAGTATTTGCAGGTGAAAAAGAAATAACGTTAAGGTGCTGTATGTGGCCTGAATAGTTGAAATCCTAAATACTGCATGTGGATCACAGTGGCAGAGATGAACATAGAGCTGAGATCATGTCGTATACTTGGTCCAATTTATTAACAGAACACCTGTACAGTCCTCCTACTCAAGAGCAGGGAATGATGTTACATTGGATGGGAGGGGTAGGAGGAAGCCTTCATGTGAAGTTTTCAAGCTTGAATCAGAAGTAGCTGCTTAAATTGAATGGTGGCCTGCTCTCCCTTTTACCAAGGTACCTCTGTAGAGCACAAAGAACAAGATGCAATGTGCCTCTGTAGATGGGTAACTTAACCTTCTACTTTCCTGAAACTCCTTGTATGTGTTATAGTGAATCTTCTGATGTGTCCAAATGATCATTACAGCTGTTAGCAGTGGGTTGGGTTTGTTTGGGGTTTTTTTGCCTAGAAAAAAGTATACTGGTCATGGAAATGAGACTAGCATCCTAGGGTATTTATAGCCTACGTGATACTGCTCTCTGTGTGTGAGTTGATGGATAATGGAGTAGCACAGTACCAAGCAGCGTTTATAGGGCACTGATGCCAAATTCTTTTAATGGTAGCTGCTCAAAGTGGGTTGTGGTTGTTACAGGCAAGCACATGTACACCATATGTGACTGCTATGGAGGGTATTCTGGCCCTTTTGAAATAAAAGAAAACTAGGAAGAGGACAAAAACTGTGTGCAGTGGAAAGTCTGTTTGTCATACTCCTGCACTGCTTTAGCTAAAATAAGGTTCAGGTGAAGCTATTCTGAACATGAAACTGATGGTGATAAAAATGGGGTCTGTGGCCATAGATAAGAAACTCATAAAAATAACTTTCTAAACTTCTTAAAGGAGAAGGCAAGTAATTTAACATGAAGGAGAGGTAATTGGATACATCTATAGTCTCAATAATACAGAAATGAAAATTAGGGAAACAGTAACTGGGGGAAGGGGACAGCGCAAAAATAAATAAAGCCAGGAACTGAAGTGCCTTGAAATTTTAGAATTGAAGTTGACATTCCTGAGCCTTAAATGGATATTTTTTTTTTTCCTGATCATTGCAGTTATAATTGAATGTAAATTGCTTTGAAGTAATTCCTTGAAATACCTAACATTACCCACAAACAAGCTTATTGTGTTTTAAATATGTGGCTAGGAGAATGCATGGGCTCGGATTTCAGTTTCTGCAGATCTGGAGGTGGTCTTACCTTTCCTGTACCTTGGAAGAATAGGATATTTTGCCATAGTCTTGTGCTGAATAGAGGTT
>NW_010325474.1:66966-80202 GCF_000700745.2 Antrostomus carolinensis | reverse complement strand
TAAGAGGAAAGGACAGAGTATTGAATTTTTTGAAGTATTTTGAAGTAAAAAAATGTTGCTTTGAATTTTTAATTTTTGGAAGTTCATGTTTGCTATGGATACTGTGTGGCCTTTTGAGAGCTGAAAATTAAGAAGGATAAAATCCAAGTATCTGGTTACCAAATTCTTGAGCGGAGAGGCCTCTGTGTTATAGTGCCTATACATATGAAGTCAGGAATTGATTAAATGCAGTGGTCTTCCTTGACTCCTTTTGAAAATGGCATCCCTTAAGGGTAGAGCAACTGGTAAACAAAATGCCTGTGGGTGCTCTCACCTGGATGAGAACAATAGTAATAGATTTATGCTTGCCTCAAGGTGATAATACGATTGAAAATAGTCAAAGGATTCAGAGTTGTTTAAAAGTGCACAGACAAGCTTAATGCCTGGAGCCTGCTGTCACATGGGAAAAGCCTACGAGGTTCAGATCTTAAGTCCTTTATTATGTCTTTGGCAGTAAGCAACATAAGTGCTTAGGAAAGTGTATAATAGCATTAACAGGTAAGATGTCTTAATGGATAGTTACTTAGCATACTAATGTTCTACTGCACAAAAAGCAGGAGTCATTTTGTATTTCTTGCCACAGAACCGTTGTTGTGAAGATAACCAGTTTCTTTCCGTAGCCACTACTTGCCTTATCCTGCCGTCAACCAACCCATCTTAAATTCTAGCTCTTTCCTTCAAGACGGCATTGCATACCTCTTACAGGCTTCTGTCCTTTAGCTGATTGTGAAACCCAATCTCAGAATTTTCTACTTACTTTCATAGCTGAATTATGTGTAACAAGACTTGCTTTGAGTTCCTGATAGTATTTCTTATTAGGCAAGGTAGCTGGAACTTTCATCTTATGACAGAATATTCAGACAAAGTTTATCTACATGAAAGTTTGGAAATTATAAAAAAAAGGAGTTCAAACTTAATTCCGAACTACAGATCAATATAATTAAAAGGTGTGATTGTCCCTCCGCTACCACCACTGTCTGTTCAGTGCTCTTAGACATCCTCTGAAGAAGCTATACCTGGCTGTAACAAAATGAGGATAGAATTAATGGTGAATGCCTTTGTGAAATGTCATAGCTATAAATGAAGATTAGAATAAATACAGAGAGTAATCTGAAATGCTCCAGGTTTTCCCCTTCCTCTATATAAAAGTTTCTGTTCTCTAGCCTCTCCTAATTTTGCCTTTAGTAGTGATCATTAAAGTTTTAAGGATCACATTTCACCTACAAGTGACCAGTGCGGAGCCTTAATTATTCTATATTTTCTTGAAGTACTTGACCTGAGGAACATTTACAGCCATTTTCACTTGTGCTTGGTCTTGAAGTGTTGTTTTCATTGCAACAATTTATTTGGAGAAAGTGTGTTGACTTTTATTTTTCTTAAAGATTTGGCTTGGGTTTTCATTGTTCGTATTTTCCCATTGTGAGATTGAGAGGCAATGAAATTTTACACAAATGCTTTTTGTTCATGAAAATTGTGTGTCTTGCTTAGTTCTGCCTAATTAAAAATTGGAAGGCCAAACAAACAATTTTTATGCAGAAATAGTGATACATGGCTAGGGTACTTTGAAGTAGAATTAAAATGTACAGCACATACTTTGAAATCTCAGTTTTGGGTGTAAGAAAGGAAATTTGACGTGTCTGATGAAGATATTTTCTGATCTTCTGCAAACTACCTGGTTAATATAAAATAACATGTTTTTAAAACAAACATAACTATTTTTAGTTGCCAGTGTGTTTACGAGCAAAGTTTGAGATCAGATTTTCAGTCTTGTCTTACTTTTGATTTTAAATCCCAGTATTTGAATAGTACATCTAAATATTGTCAGTAAAAATGACCAGCTTTGTTGTATAATGCAGTATAATTCTCAATCACATGATACTGTCAGTTTTCATTTAAAATCAACTTTTTCAAAACTTATTTCTAAATGAACTTAATCAGATTAACTTCATTTAGTCACATCTGTTCATGATTGTTTTCTCCTTTTACTAGCCATACAAATCATGAAATTAAGCTAATTACATACCATTATCAGCTGCAAAGAACTAGTTTCACAGTTTTATACCTTTTAATTCCCTGCAGGAGATTAAGGCTTGTTTTTTGTTAATATGTAAAGTGCAGTAACTTAAATGGATTTCCCTGCAGTTTTTGCCAAAGGATTAACTAGTTTATTATTGTTTTCTACTATTGTAAATTGGTTTTAAAACATTACATTTTATGTGCTTTCATTGACAGCAATGCTTGTCATGCTATTGAGAAACATTTTCCAAGTAGAACTGCTATATATGAGTAATTGTTGTACAGCTATAAAACAAAAGAAATAATTGTCTTGTCAGAGTGTTTATGTGTTTATTGATGGTAACATCTGATTTTTGTCTTCTCTCCTCCTCCCTCCTTTTGGCTGGCTTTGGGGGGATACTGCCCTCACACAGGTGATGATGAGCAGAGTGATTGGTTTCATGAAAATGAGCCTGGTGGAGCATGTGGAATTACAGGGGTCATTCCCTGGTGGGAACAAGATGACTCTACAGAACTGGAGAGAGAATTGCCTGATCCAGTCTTTGAAAGTATCTTAACTGGTACTTTCCCTCTTATGTCTCGTTCAGGGAGGAGAGGTAAGTAGCAATCAAGCAAGTGCAAACTGTAGAATCACTTGGGTACAGTAGAAAGATATCTGTATGTTATACAAAATATGTAAAATGTTGACAGGATCTTGCAGTTACCAGTTTGTTTCCTTGAACTATTTATTTTTTAAGATAACATTAGAGAGAAATGTTTTTTTAAAAAGTAAATTATTAGAAAAGTCGGGAAGTGTAAAACTTGGCTCATTTTGAAAGTCTGCTCTTTAATTTGTTGTCTCAATGTTTGTATTGAGAATTATTAAGCGTTATTTAAAGTGAATCTTTTTATTTCATTTTGTTCCTGCTTCTGTGATAATGTTTAAAATTCTATAGAAATTCATTAATTCAAAGGTTAGAAAGACTAGTGTGACCATCTGCTTTGCTTTGCTTTATGCTTGGGCCATATTGTTTGTAGAGGAGAGGGAAGTGTGCCTTTAGAGCAAGTATTGAGATTGTAACTTAGAAAATATAAATTATTTTTTTTCCTTTTAAAATACTTCAGGCAGCTGTGGATCCAATGTGTCCAATGGTAAGTTGCACCAGTGTTAGATTATGTGTACAGCCAGGAACCCACTCTTATCTAAAGATTGAAGTTGTTTTACCTGAGCTTGCTGCCAAAGAATTTTATTGTACCTTCCCTCTGCCACAAGGATCTCCTTTCACGTTCGAATACAGATCTTTTATGTGATCAGTGGTCAAATAACTTCTAAACTACTCTGCACACTGAATATATTGAATTCTTTTGTGAGGCTAATTTTCCAGATGGTTGGAATTGTTTCTGAGGACTTGGTCTTTGCATATTCACCAGGTTTAACATTTTCTAGTACTAATGAAGTTGTAAGTGATGCAAAAATCACTTTCCTACTGTAGTTCAGTGTGAACTCTGCTTATGCAGTCAACGGTGCGTAGAATCAGGATGGCAGTGAGAATATCTAGAGAAATGTTAATTTCCATGACAACTTAGCGTTACTCTCACTTTTCCCATTCTGTGCTCTTTGTTTCCACCAGTGCAGTGTTTGACAATATTAAGATGTTTTTGTTTATCTGAAGTCAGATTAGTAGATTGGTATAATGGTGAATTTTATTGATTATATGATATAGGAAATATTTTTAAATCAATTAATACTTCTTTTTTATAGGTTTCCAGAATAGATTTAGTCATCTTCATGGAATGCCAGCAAGAAACATAAAAAAGGCTTCAGGAAACCAGAATGCATTGGTAGGTGCTTTTATTGTAAGCTAATGTGCACTGTACTTAGTCCTTTTTTAAAAAAAGCATTTTCCTCTTATGCTTGTTTCCTAATGTTGTAGATAGGTAATGGAATGGTACGACTGCAGTGCCACTGCTGCCTGATATTGTGTTTGCTTTTTTTAATAGTTAGACTCTTCCCACTGTAATTTTGCTGTAATGGAGTATTTGTGTGTACTTGAATGACAGAAACAGTCTGATACTGTTTCTTAGTACTTATTTTGAACTAAGTGAAGGAAGAGATTTGCAGGGGGGAACATTATTTAACATTTTCAGTATATATAATATGTTTATGTGAAAACATGTTTCTCTTCTCTTACAATGAAAATCAAAACTGGAACATTGAAAGTTCCTTACAAACATCTCTGGAGATGTTCAAACCCTGCCTGGACGCTTTCCTGTGCAACCTGGTGTAGGGAACCTGCTTTGGCAGGGGGGTTGGACTAGATGATCTCCTGAGGTCCCTTCCAACCCCACCATTCTGTGATTCTGCGTGTGTGAAAACAAAGTAATTTAATTTTTTCTGATACTGAATGCATTCTAGGATGGATTATGGTACAATTCTAATTGATTTATTTTATTATTCTTTTTCTCCCAAAAGTCTGCTGTAAATAATCTGTCATTACTGTCTTTTGTTTGGTTGACTTCTATGTGGTCAGGGGAATTATATACAAAAAATATAAAACATGTTAGTGATGCACCTGTCGTAGATCCCATGCATTCCTTTGGACTGAGTCTGTTCTAAGGCTGTGACTACAAGTGAGAGATGTTTGGGTTTCTTTAGTGCCTTCAGCTCTAGGAGCAATGTTTATAAGTGAAGGAAAAAAATGCAACTGTCTTTGCATTTTTGTACAATCTAGTAATTGGATTTTCACATAGCTTTTTTTCCAAAATAAGATTCTAATGAATTTTTAAGAATGTGTTCTTTGGAGGAGGATGTGAGGAGAAGGGAGACTTGACTTTTTAAATTGAAATGTTAGAATATATTCATTGTAGTGTAGTCCATTCCTTTCTTATCAGTATAGTGTTTGAAAGAGGAGGAGAGTGTGGGAGGCTCTTTATCAGTGTGTAATAAACATATCCCAGCATGATAAATACTGCAACATCAATGTTCTTTATTAGTTGAGAGCATTAAATGTTTTCAATTTTTAATTTGCCTAAACAAAATAAGATGCTTCTGGGAAATGTAAGAGCTATTATATGTGGAGTGAATAGAAAGGAACTGTTGTAAATTTAACTCGTTTTGAAGAGGGAAGGTTTTTATAATTGAAGTCCCTGTCCAATAATTGCCATTTGGAGCTGAATAAGGTGCTTTAAAACCTTGGACCGTGATCTCTGCTGTTAGTGGTCGTGAATTAGATGAATGCTATCTAGTTCTTGGTTTCCTGTCTACCTATTTTTATTTTTGGTTCAGTGCTTGCTTGAGCATATCTGGGATTTGTAGCCCATTTTCTAGGCTTATTGCAATTTCACTCTGGTATTTTATAGGAGCTATTATAACTGATAGGTTAGCTTCATGGTATTGATGATACATGGCTTAACTACCCTAAAAACTGCCTTTTCCTCTAAATTGTAAAAAGGTGATTAAATTTCAATTGATGAAGATATACTGTGAATGCGTATATGTAATAAAAAATCCTAATGTTTATTTTCTGCTACGCTTTCTGGATTGTCCTTAGGAGCCCATTTTGTCTTCCAGTCATGGTATCTCATATAAAAGATGGTATTGTAGTTCCCTTTATAACAAAAATGCAAGCTGATCTGCTAAAGACTGGTAATTTGGTTACCTCCATTGATTAAATATATAATTTACATAGTGTTGTGAAGCAAGGTTGATGTGTGAATGTACCTTCTAAGCCGCTATGTTTAGGCAGGAGTGCATATATAGAACGGCGGCACAGTTGGCTCTTCGGATGCAGTTTTCTGACCTTCTTAATGACTATATTTGTGGGCACATCTGCTGCATCTGTCTTTTGCGAATGTATCTGTTTAAGCCAGAGTTTGTACTTCCTTTTGTCAGTGACTGCTTCTTAAAATCTTTTTTAGATACATCAATCCAATGACCAAAAAAAAGTCATTTAATACCTGTTACATCTGATAACACAGAACAAGAAGTAATTACTGCTGTTAGATGGTAACTGTGAAGAAGAGCAAGAATGCTTTTAGGAAGATTAATATCCTGAGGAAAGAACACTGCAGACTCAACTCATTGAGCAGAGTTGTGGTGTGACTTAATTCTTTTTTAACAGCAAGGAGTCTGTCCGTATCACTGCTTTTACACAGACTTTAAAGGGGAAACAAAGTAAAAAAAATAGTTTCCTACTGAGATACACTACCTAAAAGACACACATTATATCCTGTATGCAGTTTAAGGATGTGTAATTTGTATCTAGGGAATGTGAGCATACAGTTGTGTGTTTAAACTTTTTTGGAAAGTTAAGCTGAAGGTTCACAATTATAGCTGACAGTGAAGCCTTGAAGAGATTCAGTGGTTTAGGGAAGGCAGAATGAATAGCTATGATAATACCTTGAAGTATCATCATCCTCTGTCAAAAAGTGTTTAATGCCCAACTGTTTGAGTGTTTTCTTTTAAGAGAAACTGCCAGCTTACGTCATTTTCACACCAGGGTTAGTAGAAGCAGTGGGAGCTGAGAATCAGAGGAAGAGTGCTGCTTGTTATGGACCAGTTAGCAAACTTTTAATTTGAAGTGGCCACAGCTGGCACTCAGATTCTGTCCAGATGCTCTTCCAGCATTTCATTGATGAGTTGCTTAATTTGAACAAACTCATGAGTCTTTCTGTCATCAAATGTACTGCCTTTGAGTCAAAACACTTTTTTAATGATCATACAACACTGGACAAGCAATAGAGAAGTAAAAACCTAGCATGCAAATACTAAGAAAATCCTCACCTAATCTAATGTGCAGGCTGAATGAGTTGTCATACAGCAGATGACAACTAAAAAAGCTTAGCAAGAAAATGAAGAAAAAAATATTCATCAGAACTGGCATATGTCCTTTGGATTGTCCAATTTACTTAAGATAGGCATGCTTTGTAGGGAATCCATAATTAAGTGTTTTATCAGATGCATATTTTGGCATACAATTATAATGCTGGCTTTTCATGTCTTCATTGCTTTGTTTTGTGGCAGCATCATTTGTAACAGAACTTTATTTGAAAAGAAATAGAAAAACGTGGCTTTTCTAATACACTATGCTTTTGATCCCACCTGTGTCAAGTTGCTAGTAGCAACTTTATAATTCTAATCAGAAACATGATACATGTACTTTCATACCATAGCAATATTTAGTGTACACTTTTAATAAGGTATATCACATGAAATCTTACTGTGCTTGGTTGAATTCTGCAGTTACATATGACCTGATCAACTGTTCCCAACCCCCACATTCTTTTGTTAGGTAAAAGTTCTACAGTTTAGAGGTAGTGTTCTATGAATAGAAAAACTGATTTCTTTGGAGGAATGCTTTTTCTCATCCAGTCCTTTTTCTATGTATGTTTGTAGACTTGCATGTCATTTATCTAGTACTATGTCTCTCTGTATTTCTGTCCTTTCTGACAAATTGCATGTGCAACTTTGATATTTAGCAGAATAGAATCAGAAATCTTAACTTTTTAGATGTGTTGGAAATGTGAAGATTCACTTCTATGATGTAGAGTACTAGATGAACTCTTTACCTTGAATGATTAAGGCCACCATTCTTTTCTGAGATGGATTCCTGGGGAGATCACAAAATCCCTAATTAAAGAAAATAAGAGTTTAATTATTATAGTTAGTGAAATTAGAACATGACTACTGTGTTTCTTTCAAAATGTTTTGCCCATCTGATTACTTAGTGACTGAGAAATTTCACTTTTGTTCACAACTCCTGTACAAATAAGTGAAGGTTTTAAAAATCAGTGCTGCTGTCTTAGCTGTTTGTTGTGTGGTTCTAGACACAGTTCATTCCCTGAGACAGGGAGAGACATTGTAGTGTTTTGTCTGAGGACTCTTACATGTCACCTCTCACCAAGTAGGAAGAGGTGACTCTTACGTGTCACCTCTTCCTACTTGTATGCCTTGCCCTGCCTGGGCTGGAAGCTGGGAATTGACATTGTAGTGTTTTGTCTGAGGACTCTTACGTGTCACCTCTTCCTACTTGGATGCCGTGCCCTGCCTGGGCTGGAAGCTGGGAATCGATTTCACTGGGCTAAAGTGCAGAAAACATGACCAATAAAAAGGGTGCTTTCTCTTGACTCTGCCAGTTTTTCCATCCATCACCTTTATGTTACAGGTTTTGATTTCATGATATTAAAGATAGCCTGGTTTAAGTCTTGCACTCCTAGGATTGATTTTTATCTTTTTGCACAGCTGTGCCAATGAGCTTGAGTATACATAGTTGTAATTATTTAAAAAGTATGTAAAGAATGAAAGCTGTTTTTCCAAGACCTGTTATCTGAAGATGTCTGGGTATTTCCATCAAAACCTGTGACTCTCTTTCAAAAGTTTGATGATAAAAGAGCTTTTCTCAAAAAAAAAAAAAAAATGTTGTCAGATAACTACTACTCTATTGATGTGAGGAGAAAAGATGTATTGAGCACTCATGCTTTTTGTTAACTGCTTTCAAAATGTAAAATCAAATCAAACATCTCTGCTTCAAAGTTCTCTGTAACGGAAGAAAAAGCCAAGTGTTTTCAGAAATTTTTTTCTTTTCAAAATAATTTGGAAATTGAGTTAAATGGTTTTAGATAAAAAACCTTGTTACAGATCTAAGGAATGTTTCCTTAAAGAGTAATTTGGATGCTGACTTTACAGTATTGGTCAGAAGCCTCTTTATGGATGCTCTGAAACTTTTTGGAAAAACACTGCTTCTCAAGTTGAAGTTGATTTGGTGTTGTGGAGAATTCTTTTACATTGGATGTGTGACATACAGTCAGATAAAACGCAATTCAGTTTCAGTGAGGTGCGTGAAATAATTTATCTGTGGGATTTTAATTATTTTCTTCAGTTAATGACTCTTCTCATTTGGAGCAGTAGTCTCTACGTCAAACTGTGGAAATGTGATTGGTATTATGTCTGATAACTAAACTCTTGCTGGATTTCAGACTTTCACTTGTTCAATATCAGGAATATTGTGTCTGAAGATGACGTTTTGAAACCTTCCACTGCTAAAGCTGTGAATGAATTTTCCTCTAAGTGGGTAGGAGGGTAAGGGCTTTTGGGTTTTTGTAATGCGGGTTTTATCAAGATTTCTTGTCATCAAAAATATTTTCAGTTATTTAAAGCATTTCTCACTAGGTTTTTCCTTTTATATTTTTAAAAATGTTCCTTGTTTGTAATTGTCTGAAATGTATATCTGCTTACGCAAAATATTTTAAGTCATGCTCTTTTAATCCTCACTTTAGTTAACTCAATAACTTAGTTTTGCAACATAGAGGCAAAAAATTCCTTGAGAAGTGGATGGTTTCCTGCACTTGTGCTTCCTGCAGATACAGTTTTTCAGACAGAAGAATTCAGGTTCTTAGCAGATAGGTGCTGCTGTGATGGCAGTTTAGGCCTCACCTTTGATTCGTCCAGTGTTCAGTCACTATTGACAAAAATACTACAATTTTCCCAAGGACTGAGTCAAATGGCAGTCTTATAGACTTCAGAACTTATTCATATTGAAATAGCTTTATTCTATGAGAAAACAAAAGGGAAAAAAAAAGTTTCTGTCAGGTTTCAAAACCTCATTATAAACAACATAGATTTAAAAAAATGGGATGTAAATATTGGTGATGAGAAGTTATCTGTGATGTTCTTCATGTATCTAATTTTTTGGGGGAAACTGCTTACTGTTCTTACACCTGCTATGTGTTTTGCATAGTAAGAGGTTCTTTTTTCCACAAATTAATTTTCAAGTGCATTTTTGCTAAAGTTTTCACTTATATAGATGCCAGCTTAATATAATTTGTTCCACCTTCCATGGTAAGCACCTGATGGAAGAGTAAAAGCTTCTTAGTGACTTTAGTAATAGCTTAGCATGCTTACTCATGAAAAGCATTGTAATTATACCTGTACCATGTTTCATAGTAGGTCAGTATTTCTCAAAGTAGTTCCCATCACTGGTAGTACTAATGGTGGTACCCATACTTAAGGCACTGTTAAATATTGTGATTGTTCAAGATACTAGAATTAATAGGTTGGTTTTGTCATTGTAGTTGTCATTGTTACAAAGTATTTTGAATTCTGCCAATACTTTGAGATCTGAATGGTTTTATGAAGTCTGCCTTACAACCCCTGTTTGTTTTAATCGATAGTAATTTTTCTGTCACTTGTAATTGTCTAATGAAAATCTGTGATCATCTTGGTGTCATCAAACCGGTAAACGGGCATAAAACCACAGCATTTCTGTCTCATTTGAAGCTGCAGTTCATTAGGCAACAAGCAGTTAAAAGTAACTCAAATACCAAATGTTTAGATTTCAACAAACCTAAGATTGGTCAGTTTTGTTATTAGTTCTGTTACATGAGTGTAAAATACCTCTGCCATAATTAAAACAGGGAAATCCTCAGCTGGTTTGTTATAGTTGTAAAGGCACTAACTGTTGAAGGTGAGCATGTGTTTGTTATATTCATTTATTCTATATCATTTATCTTGTAAATTAGAATGTATAGACTGTAATTGTGTCCGAGTTTCGTTCTCTCAAAATGTATGCCTATCAAGAGAAAAAAAAAAGTTTAAATGCATCAGGCAATTAATAGCTTGTAGAGGTAACAATTGTACTTTATCAACAAAATGAAGATACCTTGTAGGTAATAACTACTGAAACAGATATTCTGTTTGTGCAACAGAGCTCGCAATGGTTTTTCTTGGTACATTTCCCCTGCTGTGACAATCAAAGCATAACTTTAAAATATCAAAGATTAACTTCTGTCTAGCTAAAGTGAATGTGGTGACTTGGTCTCTTTTCTTGGGCTCTCACTTCAAGTATGGTGTCAAAAACAGCATCCCACTTCAGCGAAATAGTCGCCCTCCAGCATTAGTCTCAGAAATGCCAAATACGCTGCTTATTTTTTAAATGCATCTTGTGGTTTATTCGTGGTGACAAGTGCTATGAACTGTTAGCCTGAGCAGTATTCCTTGTAATTTACCTTAACCCAACTGCTCAAATGATAGTCATCTACAATTTCACTTAAGTTTGCTTTTAAACCAGGGCAAATAGCATAATGAGATCCCTTTTATTCATCAGTTAGTATCTGTCTTGAAAACACATTTAATACAGTTTTACAGCACTCCTTACAGATAACGATTTTAAAAACCTCTCACTTCAAAATATGAAGTAGCATAATTATTCCTCTTGTTTTCTGTTCCTTATCACAAAGAAATCCCCTTTTCTGGTGTCTGGCTACATGAAGTGTTTCTTCTACGGACATTTGTAATTTGCTTGTTTTGACTTTCCAAGTCCATATTGGTTCTTTCATGTTTTGTGTTTTAGTGCAATTCTACTGGGAAGAATTTGTCTTTAAATGTAATTGGTTTTAGTATCTTTTCTGCAAAAATTTCACTCAGTTGTATCTCTTCTAGAAACTTCTTTATGCCTCAATAGCAGCATTTTGAAGAATTAATAGTAAAGCAACAGCATATTGTATCCAGAGTCAAGTTAGGAGTCATATTTCCTTGTCTTGAGCTTGACTGGGGACTTTATCATTTAATGCTGAAAATAGTCAGAAGAATCTTATGTGTGACAGGCAAGGAACACATGCACAGGTACTGAGGCTTAGCTGATGAGCAACATCTCTTTTATGCTGTAGTAACATCATAAATGTCAAGTAAATAATGACAGTGATTTTGGATAACACATTGTTCATCATTTTTTTTTAACTGAAAGCAAGTACAACTCCTAAACTGTTGAAAGTTTCTTGCTAATTCAAATCTTAACTCATTCGTGTGAGTAGGTTTTCTACTCCATAGGAAACTGTCTTTTTGCCTGGAATAGGCGTTGTGGGAGAATGGGGGCTATTGATAGACGGAACAACTTAAAAACAGTTCTTCTGTTTTTTCAGTTGCATTTCTTATGGTGGCCATCTATAGGGAAAACAGCAGCACATTAGATATCTAATGGAAGTACTCTGCCTGTTTCTAGGCATCTAGATTAAGGCTATTGATAGTGACCTTCTAGATATGTTCTGAGATACACAATTTATACTCAGATGTGCTTTTTTTTTTTCTAGCTTTACTTTATGTAATACATATTTTAAAAAATTCTTTCTCTGAAAAGTGATAAATATAATTTAGCAGGTTATCTTTCAAATCATTACTGTAAGGCAAAGACAGGGAATTAAAAAGTTTTAATCTTGTTTGATTTATAACAAAAGCAAAAATACAAACTGCAACTGCAAAAGTTGGTTTTTTTTCTTTATACAGTCTGAGTTTGTACGGCTTGTACCATTCTAAGAGGCAGTTGTAAAAATAGTGAATTAAACTGGATCTTTAATGTCATCTCCAGCAATTTGTCATGGAGATGCATATATCAAATAACTTCAAAATATGGCACAGAAAATGAAGTAGCAAACACACATGATGCGTTGTGTTGAAATGGAATTGCCCAAGAAAATTATTCTGCTGCTTTTGTAACATGAGATATAATAGGGGAATGAAGAGGTACTCCTTTGCCATTCTTTTTGATTACTGTGACTTTAGTTAGTCAGATTTAAAGACAGTGTCCTATAACCTGTTAAAAATAACCATAAAGAAGTGGAGTGAACCATCATTCTTGTCGCCTGTATCTGTGATTGAGCTGGAAAATGACGTTTGCTACCATTTTGTTTCTCGAATAAAAAAGTCAAATGTGCATATTGAGAGCATAGTTTTGAGGAGAGAAGAAAGTACTCAAAACTTCTCGAGGACTGGCTCTTCCAATAGTTATCATGTGGTATTTACAGCAATTAAACATGTAACTGAATGCAGAAGAGACCCTTTTCTTTACAGAACTGTAGGCTTTGTTGAATGTGTTTGAGATATCTCAAATTGAATGGGTTTCAGGAGTGAATATTTTCTTAAGCATGCTTATGCAATATCAGAGACTGCCATGCTAACTTTAACTAAATGGTAATAAGCAATCCTAGAATGGAAAGGTTGTAATCAGTAAATTAATAATGCTGTGAGTTGTGAGGTGAGTCACAGGAAAACTTGAAGCTCCGTTGTTTAGTGGTCTCTTGGTGTTGTGGAAAACCCTACATATAATGTTAGTATGATCTTTTCAAAAGCATAGTGACCTTCCTGTTTTGTGTGTCCTTAAACCATTTGTCCAGTTACTGAATTACATATTGTATATTAGAATAAAGAGGGCA
>NW_010325474.1:42436-66939 GCF_000700745.2 Antrostomus carolinensis | reverse complement strand
GTTCAAGAGACTTCTGTCCTTGCCTTTTAATTACTGTCCCTTCAGTTAGGACACAGCACCTACTTTTTTAGTTTCTTTTCCACGTGAAGTGTAAACTGTTATAACTGATCAAACGAACCTTTTCATTCCAACAGTTTTGATAACTGGTCAAAATCTGTTCCAGTCAGCCCTTTGCAATTTGATTCAGCAAACTCTCGCTTGCTTCTGATGATCTGAATTTTGTTGTGGTCTGTTTTTCCTTTTCTCACTAATAACTTCAAGTGCTCCCTTATTTGACAGGTGATTTTAAAACCTGCATTCACAAGTATGAGAATAACTTTCTTATTCTGTTTTTTCTCAGCCTTGATTTAGCACTCCTGAGATTATGGTTTTAAAGGTCAAGGAAGAAACTTATCCTCAGTTCAGAGAACTTAAAATTGTTTATTTAGGCAGTCATTTTCTTAATGCTAGCTGATGGGTGAACTCTCTTGCAGCTGTACTGTTAAATTCACTTTATAGAGCATTAGATAAAATGTGCCTCATTTCCTCTTCTCCCTAACCGCTTCCTGTTAGATTGCTTACTTCTAAAAGACTTATTTTACAAAGACCTGAACAAATAGATAGAATAGGTTTACAGTAGATTGCGTTTTTGTTCTCTATAGAATTTAGTAAAACTGGAGAAAAAACCTTTTTCCTGTTTTATGTCATGCTGCTGTGCATTGAAAAAGAAAGCATGCATCTGGCAATTGAGATTTTGTTACCATACTGCTTTCTCTCTTTTGTTCATGATTTTTAAAAATCTGAAATCTAATCGCTGGTGTAGGTCTAAGGCAATTTAAGACAATTTGCAGTACCTAGAATACCTTTAAGAACATTGCCTGTTAGAAGTTATCATAAGTCAGTTTTCCCATGCAGTAAAATAAAACACTTAAGCGAAAGATAGGAAATGACTGCATAAAAAAACAGGGGAGGGTTTGCATAAATAAAAGCTAGCATTTCAGTGTTAAGTTGGGCATAAATATTTTACAATATATTGTTATCCCTTGTTGAGGAGAACCAAACACTTAACGATATTTTGTCAGATTATTGAGATTAAGCCATGTAATAGTAATATCATATATAATACTTTAACACTCTGAAGGATTTATTAAAGTTTTCTTTGTATACAAACTGATATCTTTATAAAATTAATTCCCCTATATCGGTGATATATGTTCATATTTTCTTTAAGGTTTAATGTGATTTTTTTGTTTCAGGAAAACAACTTATTTTACATAGTATGTTTTACTGAATCTTACATTAAATATTACCAGAATGTGGAAAGTGTTTTAAAAATATTTGGCGGTTGATGGATTAGTACTCTTCAAAGGGAAACAAAACACTAAATATTTCTAATCCTGCATTATTTACCGCATGGGTGGTTAAATGCTACTTTAAGCCCCATAAAATTAAAAGGGAGAAATCTGCCAACTGTAGCAGGAATTGGATTTAGGAAGAGTGGTACAGAGCCAAAATATTGCTACAGAATTAAATGTCAAAAATCTTCTTTAATAGTAGATATATAGTTCACAGTGCCTGGTTATGATTAATACATTTAATCTAAATCACTGAAAGTTGCTCTCTCCTTTTCCATAAAATACAATAGGACACAAATCAGTTTTACTGTAGGTGGATAACAATTGGAAAATAATGCATCTTCCCGCCCAATAAATTGTCAGTTATACCTTTTAACTAAAATCGATTCATCTTTCCAAAATTTATTACAATTTCTAATAATAAATCTTTTCAAATGTTTATTCATTTGCTTTTTGATACATTTGTGCCACTTTTGCTATGGTCTAATGTTTTTTCTTTTGATTCATTGTAAATTAGAAAATGTATTTTGAGTCAATTTTCTAGTTAAGAAGTTAAAATCTATAACCTAGCCCTTTTTTCATAGTCTCCTTTGCGCATTTTAATACCCTTGAACTTAGATACAATCCAGTAAATTCTGATCAGAGGTGATTAAAAGACTTTTCACTGCAACTTCTTGACTGAGGGCCAGATTCATAAAACAAGTACTTATGAGATTGTTAGCTGGTTTTCTCCTGCACATCTCCCTGATTCGAAGAGGAAGATTGGAAACAATTATAGCAAATGAATAGATACATAGGTATTGGCCAGAGGTTTTTAGTACAGACAATCAGAATTACCCTTTTGAATTAGAATCCAGCTGTGACCATACAGGGTATAATAGAAGCCTCCTTTTGTTGTCCCTTTATAGCAGCAAGACAATGATAGTACTGGAGGTCACTAAAGCACACTGGATGTTTCCCGTTATTTGTTGTTTCTGTGATTATCCAAGGCTAACTTCAAGTGTGGTCATCTGCCGTCTCCCGTTCTTAAAAGTAACACTTTTTTAAGAAGAAAATATTTTAGAAGAAATTTTTTCATTGCTTTCTCTAATGATTGATCTGCTAATCTGTGTTGTGAAATTGTGTTCGCTGTTCAGCAGTTTCCTGCTCTGTATATAATAAAATGCATCAGAGAGGGATAGTATTAATTTTTAAAAAATCTACCAATATACATATTTCCTGTTCTGATCCAGTTAAACAATGTGATTTTTTTAGTCAGTTTTCTGATGAGAGTTATGTATGAGAAGCTTAATCTAGTATGTAGCCATATCAAATTTCTTAACGCATCTGTTTTGTTTATATTATGAATGTCAGTGTTGGCAGAATAGAGGGAGATAGTTAGAAAATGTTTCAAACATAACTGTGAAGAGAATTACATTCAAACCTCATCTACAGTGTCAATTATTGGTAAATTTGTGTAGCTGAAAACATCTTGGGTTTAAAAGTGATTGATTTCAGAGTTAAAAAAATCATTTATGTGGATGGATTGGAATTCATTAATTTTACTAATTACACAGTGGAGAAAACAGATGTTTTCTTAGGCAAAGATCAGGCTTTAATTACAGGTCTTACCTGCTCATCTAAAAATAGTGTCAATATGTTGTGTCTCTCTCTCAAAGTTAATTTCTTATTTTTATATGGAGATAGGATTCTGTTACGTATTTGTTAAGCTTTATTCTCATTATGTACAAATACAAATCCAATACTCAGAGTACTTGTTAAAGGAGTACATATGTGTCATAATGTACATATTTAGAAAATTCTTCAAGAGTAAGTTGGGTAAAGATTGCCTCTTTAAATTGTCAAAATCTGTACTACCCAGTACTAAACTATTTACAATTATAGTAACATATGTTACAAAAATAGTCAAAAACACTTGCAACGAAGCTGAGTTTGCAGCAGTTATATAAATCTGTCTAGTGTCCCCTTTGGACTCTTATTCTGAGGTATGTACTCAGTACATGAGAAAGGCAGAGTAAGCTGCTATACAACTAGAGGAAGAACCTAACAGGTATTGTGTATGTTCATTTTGTCCCTTAGCAAAGTGTCATATATTGTCAGTTTTAATTGCTTTAAATATGTATGTGTCACTGCCATGGGGCAGTGGAGATCACCTAACTAGTTATAATGATTGGCAAGATCCAGAAAGAAATTACCTTTGAGAGGAGCATTTGCAACTGACAGCCTGAGGATGCGTGATCCGTAGAAAGAGTAATGCTATTTTTGCCACATTCTTCCATGCTTGGAAGAAGTGCGTAAGAGGAAAGAAGCTAGTGAAGTATCAGTGAGCATAGTTGTATAATGAATATTTAATGGAGTAAACTGATGAATGCCACATTCTTCCATGCTTGGAAGAAGTGCATAAGAGGAAAGAAGCTAGTGAAGTATCAGTAAGCATAGTTGTATAATGAATATTTAGTGGAGTAAACTGATGCAAGGCTGTAATGAACTCGGAGAAGTAACAATTGTCATGTTAGAAAAACTTGATCATTTTAACTTTGTGTAAGGTCTTTCTAGGTTCAAAACATCATTTTCTCAGTACTTCATTATACTATCCTTTCTCTGACTTTACTGTTTGTGGTGGTTTGACCCACAGTAAGACCACGCGGTCCTGCACTCACTTCCCCACCACCCCCTCCACCCACTGAGATGGGAAGGGAGTCACAACAAAGGGGGCACGGCATTAGGAATGAAGGACAGGGGCAGCTCACTCACCAGTTATGGTCATGGGCAAAACAGACTCCAGTTGGGCAAGAAAAATCAATTTAATTCATTGCCATTCATCTGCTGAGTAGACATAACAAACACATGTTACAGCACCTTCGCCCCACCCCTCCCTTCTTCCTGGGCTCAAATCACTTTGCTTCCGATTTCTTGAGATATGTGTACAATAAAGCAACACAAAATGACAAAACATAACCAGAGTCAATATAACCCATTAGTAGCAAACTCCAGTTGTTGTCCAGATGTTCCATTATAGTCTTTCAGATGTTCTGGGGTATGGAAAATTGCTTTCTAAAAAGCAGTCTGCTTGTTTTGGCTTTTTTTAAGGTTTTGGTCAGGGAGATTATTTTGCTTTTTTTTCTGTACAGGGAGATTTGTACATGCTTGGTTTATTTCAGGGGAGTTACTGCTATGGGTGGTATGGTCAGAGCTGTTGAGCAGTCTTAGAGTGCAGCAGACCTGAAATCCCTCATGAACAAAGAAAGCTTCAATATGACTACCTGCTTTTAGTTGTGGTGATGTATTCAGAGGTTGTGGGACCTTGGAGAAGTAGATCCTTAATCATTTAGTGCCCTTTAAATGCTAGGTTAATAGATAGGATACTACTGTATTGTGTTAGATTGCATCCATTATATCTGTAGTCTGCCAGTTGACCATGTAGGGATAATGAGAGTAGAAAACATTTTAATTTCAAAGAGAGCTTTCACTAAAACAGTAGCAAAATTATCCAAGATTATTGCAGACTACTGATGTACTCTTTGTTGCTGGTTCTTTGAGAGAAAATGGTGACCTTTCAGTTAATGTTGTTATGGTTTTCTATGTTCAAAAATTGCGGATTTCTTTTGGATGTGTTTATTCTACAGTTCTTCCATTGAATTAGTAAGGCAAAGATACAAAATAATTGTAATAGGAACATTGCACTGTGAAGAATGTGTTTGGATCAATAGCCTTCAGTACTCACTGTGGCTATTTTGATAGGATACCAAATGTTACAATGATACCATTTAATTTTCAGTTATGCCTTTGTTGCCATGAAGATCAACTGTAGAATTATTATTCTTGAAAGGAGATTAATACTTGCCTCCTGTGCATAGAAGTGTTTAGGAAACAGGTGAATGTTTAGACACTTTGCTTTGGAAGGTAAATAATATCCTTGAGGTATTGTCCACTACGCTGTCTGTGGCTTTCAAAGTGTGTTACCAAATGCAACTACTACTTATGCCTTCAGAAGAAAATAAACAGGCTCTCATGTCTACCTTAACCTAAAGGGAGACAGAAAACTGCCTGGAGATTCAGGTACATCTGGTGTCCCCTTTATTTTAGTGTCTCGCTGGAGGAGCTGGAAGTGGCCAGCCGTGCTGTCAGTGCACACATAGCCCAGAGGTCTCAAATGGCCTTGACTTGCGCAAAATAGTTTATTCCAGTAGGGTGACAGAGCTGGTTGGCTGTTAAGAGAGCTAATCAAAGCAGACACAAACCCAAGTATAATACCAGTTATTAGAAACTCTGCTGGCATCAGACTAATTAAATGTAAACACCTAAAGCATTCATTTATTTCTTTATCAGAATTATCAAACTGGTGAAGTGCCCACAGCCGGGGAGAGGTAGGACTTTTTGACCTCACTTAGTATAACTAAGAGGATTTGTCTTGGCAGCCCCCTCTCCAAGGGGAGATCATTGAAACCATTAATGATCTATCCTTTGGCAAAATGCCTGGCACAAATTCTCTGAGCAGAGTTTTTGAAGCTTTGTTTGCTTTCCTTAATGTACATCTTCTGACTCTGACCGTTCTGAGAAAGCTGGGGGTTCTTGTCTAGGTTTGTACATCATTCTTAAAGTTTACATGGTCGTGTGCTTTGTATAGATCAGTCCTTTTGATCTGCATGCCCAATGTTTAGTATCATCTAGATGTTGTATGGCCTGACAAAAAAGTATTGCTAATTGTTGTTTGAGCAGCAGCACCTATATGCTTAAGAACTTGTCTCTGAAGAATAATTTGGAGAAGGCTGACAAATCCCAGCCACTTTAAGCCTTCTCTCACAAAAGTGACAATCCAGAACTGGAATCTTCGGTAATTCTCTCAGTGCTGATTGCACCTGGTCAAGGATCTCCTGAGAGTTTGGCAGGGTCTTGCCTACTGTGTGCCTGTGGCTGATTTGAAAGCTGTCAAACAAATGAGGTTAGATAGGCAGTTTTCTTTTGGTAGGCATTACCACAAGGTTTTGTCATATGCAGCAGGATAGTAGGTTGTGGAAGGTTTAGACTGGGGAGAACCCCTTTGAGATTGTCCCAAGTGTTTTGCCGTGTGCTTTGTTTTAATTTGTTTAGCCTCTTCTAAGGGAAGGAAGTTGACCCAAGAACTATGATTTATACTTGCCCTTTCCTTGTGATCTTTGTGCGTCTTTTGCCAAGTGATGTTCTGGCCAGGTATTAATCAATTGGTGTGCTCTCCTGGCCGTGGATGTCTTTGAATTCCATATTTATTTTTGTTTACATTTGTTTTGTGTGCTGGAAAAATGGATGCTGCTTCTAAGACTTTCAGAAACTGAAGTGCATATGTTTACTGTGTTAAATTTTATGTAGCAGACAACATCGATTTTCAACAGGTTGAAGGTTTAACTAAATGCCTTTTTGTATATATAAAATGCAGTTAGCTAATAAGATTCTTTTTGACCATCACAAAGGACTCCAGTTTCTTAAGGATTTATTTCTGCTGCTACTTTACAAAATCTTTTAGCTGCAGTAACTTTATCTCCCCCTTCACTTTTTTTTCTGACTTCAGTCTTTTCTCTGTTCCAAATGATACCCACTCTTTAAACCTGTGTCTCTTTAAACCTGCATATGTGCTTATAGTCCCCATAACTCCTAACTGCCAGTTTGAAAAGGGGCAGCCTATGATGTGAATTGTTCCAGGCTCCACATATGAACTGGCTGAGTTTGTGCTGATGTCTCGCTGGAGTGAGGGCACTGGTTTGGGCGTCTCTGCCCATTAGGTGTCACAAATGCAAACTTCTTTTTAAGGTATCTCTCCTTTTAGAGACAGCTGAAATTTGCTAATGGGCTTAAAAGCTAGTGAGGGAGTGCTAGGAGGTCAAAAGTTGCTAATAATTATGCGAGTCTCCTTTTTCTTAGAAAACCAAGCGATTTTTTTTTATTATTTTTTTTTTTTTGTGAAAGCATGAGTAGAACAAAAACTTCTATGGAACATACAATGTAATAGTAAGCTGTTTTTACAGGAATAAAGGTTAGCATAAAGGATACAGTATTAAGTATATGTGTATATTTACAAAGTATTACGGTCCCACTATAAACTTACCTATCTGTTTTTAAGGCAGGCAGCTTTCCTGCTTAGGGGTGTGTCGTGGGCCAAAACACATCTTCAAGTCAGGGAATGTCAAACATTTTAATTTATTACCATTTAACAACCTTTTGATTACTCATTCTGGTGTTGAAAAATCAAACACTTAGACAAGCTCACGTCACCTTCCCTCCAGACACCTCTTCTCCCCGCTTTTTGGTCTCCAATCCACTGCACATTACACTCAATCCCTTTGGTGGGATGATGAGAGGTGCAGGAGATGGGAGTCAGTGCGTTGTGATTCTTTTTATTTTGCTGCTGCTTGTTTCTTACCATATTGCTCTGTCATGAGTTGCCCTGCCAGCTACTGTCCCTTTGGGGTTGTACCTTCTCCTCAGTCTTGTCTCCAGCCCTTACTTGGGTAGCTCATTTGCTTCAGCGGTTCTCCTGCTGTACTGTCTGTCTTGCCTGTCTCTCTTGTTTCTCTCTTGTACCTGTTTGTGTATCTCTCCTGTCCCAATATCAGCTCTTGCATCTTCTCTGTTTAGCATTCGTCCTCCTCTGGCATCTCCTTCTGTTATCCTTCTGGGTGTGTCTCCTTATAGCTTTTACCTCCCATTCCTAAATATAATTTTGCAGAGGTACTGGGGACTCCTCTGGTTCCATTTAGGTGCACGGTGGGTCTGTTTTTTCCATCACAGAGCCCAATGGTACCAGCTGTGACTGGTACAGAGTAGTCCCTGAACTCCTCCTACACAGGTCACATCTGCAGCCCCCCCTGCAGCTGCCAAAACCCTGCCAGCTGTGTCCAATACAGGGTAGATAGCCTTGGTTTGGTTTGGTATGTGTGGATGCTTAGAGCAGTACAAAGAAAAATTTGAGAAAATGGACAGAGGGGAAGGAGCTATGTTCAAAAGTGGTGTATTTGGGGTTTTTTTGTTTTGTTTTTTTTTTTGATGTGTCTATTGCTAAGGTTACTTACACAAACTATTTGCTTCAGTAAAATGCCTTGGAGAAGTTAAAATCAGAACTGAAAACTGAATACATAACTGGTACAAAACCTCTTGTGTGCCTGGGTAACAGCTATATGTAATGTATATAGCTTACTAATACAACTCATACTTTAAGAAAGCAATGCAGATTACTTCTGTGGTACCAGTTTGCTTCCAAGCAAGGAGAAAGTTTCTCTTCCTAACAAGGAGAAAGGAAATAAATTTCCAAGTACATCTCTTCTATGTAGAAAACTCTATATAGTTGTAGTATGTATACTCACTATACCTCACGTCATTGCATGTTATATAATTTTCCAGCAGTGACTATATTGATACAATCTTATGCTTTACAGAGGAAAGAGTAAGTCTTTTTGAGACTGTAATCCAGATTCATAGAGGCTGAGTTGAATCCATTTTGTCTAGTCCAAACCTAGTATTGTCGATTAGTTAGGTATCTCCAAGCAATTAAAACTAATTAAATCTAAGGAACAGAGACTTGAGTGGGGTTTACACTCTGTAAATCTGAATTTACGTGTCTGTGGGTTTTCATATCTCTATAAAATAGCTAACAATACCCTCCCTTCCAATTGTTAGGAATGCAAGAAAAAAATACATAGCAAGTTGTAAAGAATGTGTGTAGGGTATGGATTATGAACATGGAATCATGTAAATTTTTTATTAAATTGAACTATTTGTTTTTGTTAATTTCTATTATTATACTATAGGACCAACTGCTCAGTAGTGTTTGAATGGATGACAGTAAACCCTAGTGAAGTTCTTGATGGCAATATACCTGCTTTTAAGCTATTGATTTTGTTAGTTTGTGAATTTACTGAAAAGGATTCAAGTAGCATCTTGAAAAAAAGAGTGATACTGGAATACTGTCAGAAGAACCTTGAAATTGAATTACAGCTTTAATATTCAAACTGGGGCATGTATTGTTATTTGTAGTATATGTAAAATGACTTTTATAGATTAAATTTAAAATCGGTGACGCAGAATAGGGTTTATAGTGCATGGGCTTTAAGAAGAGCAAGGGAAGATCTTTGATGTAGAGCGTATAGCAAAGATGCATATTTATTAAATAAAGGAATTTTAAAATGGGAATTGGTAAAAGAAAAGGTTGTTCTTGCTGATGTGTTATTCAGATCATAGTCTGTGTTGCCAAAAACAAATGCAAAGTGTTTCTCTATGCTTAAGTATTTTAATAAATAAATATTATTTAGATTTACTAAAAGCAATTAAATTCATGAAATATTTATCTTGTAAAGCAATGAAGAACAGCCTTGTCAAGTCCTAGTGCTTGAGGCTTTCATTTCAAGGATTCTTTGTGCTATGGCATCAGTACTGCCTGAGGTGCTGTGCTTTCTTCCCATCCTTGGAATTTGTCCTGGTTTTTGCTAGGATAGAGTTAATTTTCATCTTAGTAGTTGGAATAGCTGTGTTTTAGTTTCAGTATGGGACTTGTTATGAGAAGAATGTTGATAAAAGTACTAATGTTATTAGTTGCTGCTGAAGCTCAAGGTCATCCTGTTTGGCTGGTTCACAGATGCATTAGGACTCAGAGGGAGAAGTCTAGCGAATAGCAAACCCCAAACTGGCATTTGGATGTGTCAGTGAGATATTCCATATCATATCGTGTCAAGTTCAGTATATTAACCAGAGTTGACCAGAAATTGGGGGTATTCTCTCGGGGATCACTCGGGCTCGCTATTCTAGGGTTTGGGTTTTTTGGGAACTGTCTCTGCTCTGGGATCACTGGCTGGGGACAGGCTGGGCATTGGTCGGCAGGTGGTGAGCAACTGCACTGTGCATCACTCATTTGTATATTCTTTTATTACTGTTATCATTATCATTTTAATTAGTAAATAGCTTTTATCTCAACCTATGAGTCTCCTTGCCCTTTTCTTTCCAATTCTCTCCCCTACTCCCTGAGAGCGGGGTGGGGAGGAGGGTCTGAATTACCAGACTTGGACAGTTAGGCCTATCTCTACCTGGTTTAGATGTATGAATTCCAGACACTGCAGAAAATCTGTGTAGTGTTCCTTAGACCTCATTGGATATATGCATGTTAGCGGAGACGTGTTCAAAGAGGCACTGCATAAAGTACCAGCTTGCTGGCAGCAACCTTCATCGTGCTCTATTTCTTAACATGTAACCCATTACATGGAGGCACACTTAAGATGACCCCAGTCCATTAAGCTTCAAGTATTTGGTAAGAATGGTAAGAGTTCTGTGTTGTCCAAATATGAGCTAAAATTGTCTTGCTTAATTGCCTTGTTTAAGACAAAAAATAAACCAGAACCCCACTTCTCTCTTGCACCAGTCCTGCGTTGGACTATACTTAGTATCACTGCAGAGACAGGTCTGGAGGAGAAACAGAGGAAAAGGCCACCTCCTGTATTGTCATATATATTGTTTCTTGGACTCTCATTTCCCACAAACTTTTCAGGGCATTTTCTCTTTGTGTCTTTTCTTTGGCATTTTAATGTCATTTTCTCCTTGGGTCTTTTTTCAGTGTTCTTTACAGTCATAATTTCCTGCCTTGCCAGCATTGTTTATACTGAGTTTGGTAGTAATTTCAATAAATCTATTTCTCACAGTAAGCTTAATGTTTACTTACACATTGCCGTTAAAGAGTGGTAACAGCAGATTGAAAAGCAGCAGCGGACCTTGCTAGGCAATGCATCAATGCCGAACACAATGCCATAGCTACTTGGGAGCATTATGAGCTCTGGGCTTCCAGACACCAATTCAAGACAGTCATCCCAGCAGAAGGAATTTACATGGACTGCAAGGGATGGTGTATTGTAACCAGCAACCCTCTTCCATTTAGAGTGGAAAATTCTTAGATTTTGATAAAAATACTCCACAGCTTACCAGGAAAGGTCAGATTTTTTTTTTCCACTACACAAAGTACAGCAAAAACTTTATTATGGGATGTGTTTATAGGCTGAGAGAAAGCTGGTTTTGAATACAGAACCCAAATAATCAGGAAGATGGTGCCGTTCCTTTCAACATACTTTAGTTATTTTGCATTTTTCACTTTTAGTGGCAAGAATATGATAAATGTTTTTCCTTAATTATTTAATCCTCTATTCAACCTAAAATGTCATGAGAAACCTTTTTAATGAACAATCATGATATATTAAATACACTTCTCACTGTCATGTTAAAGGATGCCAGGTCAGCTTGCTGGGCAGTTACAGCTGCAAAGCTATGAACTGATAAGTATAATAATTTATTTGGGGGTTTGTGCAGTCCAGTGGAGTTTAGAGGTGATTCTTAAAACACTATTTTATTATCCACAGCCATTTCTTGGGAGACATTTATGAGTTTGTGTATTTAGATTTTAGCTTTAGGTAGGGGTTAGCTATTAGAAATGAACATATTACTGGTCAGTGTTTACAGGAAATAGAGAGGAAAAGAAAAGAGGAACGTTTTCTCTTTATAGGATTCCAATTGCTGAAATCCAGTTTGAATGATTTAGTACTGGCTCTTGGTTCTAATGTTCTATTACTGTACTTACAAGTAAAATAATGATCAGTCTTTTACCAGTCATCACAAATTTAGCATAACATCATGATGAATGAACAGTTGGCATTATTAATACTAATTTGTTATGATCAAAGTTGTAGTCCAGTTTCAAATTACTACAAACTTGATGAAATCATTTGCAGAAACAGCAGAAACTTTGATTATATGCTAGGCTATAGCAAACAGGGCAATCACAAAGAGCAGTAGTGCTGCCAAGAAAAATTTTGGACTATACAAGTGGTATGTAATGAAGATGACATCATTGTTTCTAAAATAAGCAATTATAACTTTATAAATTTAAGACTAATAATTTCATTGCTGAAATAATCTCTACAGATTTTTAAGTATGGTTTCTCTCCCTTTATCACAGTTACCCTTCAGTGATAAAGAACACAAAGTGAGCATCACAAATAACTATTACAGAATATATTAATTAACACTTCTTTAACTTGAGATCCTTTTAAGACTGTCCCAGCTTGCCTCCTCCTCCTCAAATAATTACTCTTTCAATACATAGTTAATAGATTCCTCCCTCATCCCCTTTTATTAATGATTTCCTACCAAGTTTTTATTTTCAAATTTGCTAAGAGTATATTACTGACTTGAAAAGAGGCTGTAATTTTACCATAGTATATTTTTAAATTAAAAAAAAAAAAAAATCTGATGTCCTTTTTTTTCTCTTTCTCTCTGTATGGCATGCTTTAGTCCATGTTAAAGTGTTGAATTGAGGTAATGGATTTTAGATTTTTATGTCTTTACTGAAAGTTTATTAAACTTAGTATATCTAAGAGACTATGAAATTTCAAAAGGTAGCAAGGTAGTTTTGAAGTAGCATGGGGACAATGTGTGGGGGCAGTATTATACCATAAGAAAGAAAGAAATTAAGAGTCTTTACTTACACTTGAGACTTTTAGATCTGCTTTTTTTCCTCTTTTTTTCTCCTTCTGACATTTATTTTACTGAAAACTGGCTGGGTCTGAACTTTATGAAAGTAACAAGTAGGTGGAGCAGATTGCAAAACAGACAAACTCTTGAGAGTTTTTCCATACTGTCCTTTCTTTGACTTCATTAGGTAAATTCAAGCCAAGGGTAATAAAGTTCATTTCAACATGTTCTTATTTTTAACTATTATATTTGTTTAAAAGTTTATTTTTTGTTATGTGTTACTTGCACCTGAGCTTTGCATACCGTCTTATGGTGTCAAAAGTACCCAACAAGCAAAACCCTCTGGTGATTTGTATGTGCTAAATGCATAGATTTAGTGCTGCAGTTTGAACATTTTTAAATTAAAATATATCGCTTGTTCAAAATGTATTGATTTACACATCTCTTTGTCAATATTAAGTACAGCAACTTTTCCAATAAGTTAAAAAAGATCTGGCAAGACAGGTTACATTTAGTGGATTGGTTTAAGTTTATATTTCTGCACGTTACTTGTTTGTGTGCTCTTGCTCTTTCGCCCTTTATTCTCAATCACTGTTACAGGTATTTGTAATGTCCTCTAACTGAGAAAAGATGCACAAATTCGTACTAAGTGCATTCATTCAAGTGTGATCCTTCTTAAGTTTTCTTTCTGAGTTTTCAACTCCTAACACATGCCTAAATACGAAAATTCTGCCTAAGGTTAGGGGGTTTTTAATGCTTAAAAAAGTCTTAAAATGGGCTTCAGAGCTCTTAAGCTTAATGATAGTGTAATAGTAATGAATTCTCAAAATTACTGCTTTTACTGTAAGTGCTCTTGAGTAAAATATTAACAGTTTTGTCCCTTTTTTGATAGCAATATAATTATCTTTTGTCCATTTCTTGTCATCATCCTGCTGCTTTTGCAATAGTAATTTGTTTTTAGAATACATGTACAAGAGTTACTAATGCAAATAATGTTATTGATTCTCTCTCTTTTCTGCTCTCTTGCACCTGAATGTTGAGCTATTTGTCCTAAGTAAGCAAATGAAGAAGTGTAGTAGTTGATGAACCACAGGGACATCTTCTGACTTACTCTTCGAACTTCTTTGTCCATATCTCTATTTATATCTGCTCAGCCTATTTTTCTGATTGCTGATCTGAAGAGCAGCTGAGATGTAAAGCTGGACATAACATTTGCTAGTGGAACATCAGTCTGGGGCACATCAAGAAAATATTGTGGATTTGAGCCTTTTTTTTTTGCCTGTAAATGTAGGCTTAGATCATTCTTAGTAAGTTCATATAAATCTTTCCAAATGTCAGGTAGATCCACTTGGGGACAGACCAGTTCCCTAAAAACCTGTGTTAGTGGTTTTTGGTTTTAAATACTGTCATTCCACTTGCTTAAACTCCAGAAAGTCACTAAGAGATTCTCTTTGGTAGTGATGGATACAGGTAGTTATTTTTTTTTTGCTGAAAAAGAAACTGGCAGTCATTTTGACTTCTAAAAGGTCAAAATTCTCCCTTAATGTGGTCTGGCTAGTGTGTATCTATTGGTATAATACATGCATGTTACTTAAATTTTAAAAGCAAATGTCTATTTTAATACTGTGCTAATTTTTAATCTGAATACTTGCAACAAGTTGAAAAGTTATGGTATCAGCTACTTGGTTTTAATGGAAATAGTATATTACAGAAGGAAGAAAAAATTGTAGAAACATTTTCATGGGCTGTCGAATAATCTTCATTTGAGTATTGTTTTTCAGCAAAGTTGTAGAGAAACTTCTGGAAATTGTGTCTGTAGATTTTATTTTCAGGGATAAGTTGATAGTGATTACCAGAGCCTCCTAGCAGTGGAACATCTAAGCATGCTGTGAGGTCTGTGATATTTGCTCTGTACACAGGCAAGAATAATTATTTATACCAGAGCTGCTTCATATCTGTAGAGACAATATAACTTGAAAAAAAATTCAACAGCTTTCTTTGTCTCTCCAAATCACATTAATTTGAACTTCTAGGTATCTTATTTTAGATTATTTTTTTTTTATGATAATGAATTGAAATGCATAACTAGAATTGTATAACCTCTTTTGTGAAGGTATATTGTATGATGTTGGCACCTGCATTTTTTCCAGAATAACAAATCTGTTTTGTCGGGCAGAGGGGTGTGTTATCCATTGTCATTCTCTAGTGGAAAGACAGGTTTTTTCTTGCCTTTTTTAACTGGGTTTTTTGTGGAAGTGAGGTGAACTATCATCAGTTTTCTTTCTTCTTTCCTGCTTCATTCCATTATCTTCAGAAATTCCTACTCTAATTTGACAATTTGCTTAAATTTGACAGTCAATTCAGATGTAAATGATTATTAAGTACTTTAAGGTTTTGAAAGGAGGTAGTCAGGCTGAGGTGACAAACTCAAATTTATTAACTCCACTGAGAAAAGACTGTTGATATAAACTCAGTTATTAACATGAGAGAAACCCATGTGGGAGTAACCTTATAAATGCTTCAACATTTGATCAGTGTTTGTACCTTTGTTAGACCCCAAAGTCAGTTAAATGTCAGGTGTAAAGCCATAAGAAGCCAGGTGGAGTTGCTTGGTTTGTTTCCAGTTTCCTTTATCTCTATCCAGAATGCATGATAAACAGGTAGAGATAGTTAGATTAGAAACTTCAGAAGCACTGATTTTATTGATTTGCTGGCCAGTTCAGTTATGTTTAGTAATTAGTATCCTTTGTTATCCTTAATTATTTTAGACAGTGTTATTTATATTTCAGTTCATTATACTTGAAACTTTTTTTACCAGTAGAAGCTATACTGACTGACTTTATTTATTTAATTACTTATTTTTTAAATGTGGATAGATCTGTGACTGTCATGACCTCTAAGTCTTACTTTAACTTTTGGCTGAATATTCTAAAAATGTTGTGTTTTCTTGTTTTAATAGTGTCTAAGGTTAAATTTCCCTATGGTACTGATAAAAAATAATGCCAAGAAAATTCTTGGCAAATTTTCAAGAAGGGCGGGTCCCTTGAGTTCCAAGAATGATGGGTCAAGGAGGAAGCAGACATGTGCTTTCTAGTAGCCTAGAATAAGAATTGGGTCTCTGCTAGGTTTAGTCAAGTGAAGTTTGGATCAGAAAAGATAGTATACTCATTCTTTGAATTTGGACTGTATATGAAGCACATTTGCATCTATTGGCACTAATATGTATTAAATAAAATGAAGTAATTATTGTGCATGCATCTTCATATTATCTTTTTTTATCCCTCACTTGGAATTATAATTTCTAGAAATTCAGCTATTTCATTCCTTTTAATTTCTTTTTACATTGTATAATCGTGTCTACCATCCTTGATGTTTATTTGGACCAAATAAGCAAACTGAGTAATACTATACTACTAAGTTGCTTGAATATGGCAAGTTTCTTCCTTTGATTTGCATAGAGACGGAGTTCTTGGTTCAGTAATGCTGATCTTGAAGAAAAAAAACATCTTATAGCTGCATAATTCTGCAGCAATTTAGTACTTTGCTGAAAACATATGGTTTTCATTATTTAAAAATAATGGCATTCAGGAGAGAAGTGTTTGGTTCAAAGGAAAATTTGATCCAATCTGTCCAGAGGATTTTTCCCATATTTGTAAGCAGCATTAGCATCCTCAGTAAGAAATACAAACAATTCAAATTTATATTACTTCATCACAACTTCATTATTAGTTTCATTTACACTGATTGATTTATATAACTTATACTAGGAAAGTTGCATGCCTTTGAATCGAGATCACAGGAGGTTTTTGTTTCATGTAGAAATACACTCCTTTACATGTTGAGTCTGTAATTAAAAATAAATTAATGATGAAAAAGACAGGTTGCAGCCTGATAGTTATATCAGTCAAAATAAATAATTAGTAAGAATTCCAGGTCTGCCCTTTTTCACGTTACCTAGAGTATTTAGAAAGGTTTACAAATAGGCTATGACGTTAACTACTTAAATGTCAAAAGTCCACTGACTTCATGAAGACTACAACATTCAACTGAGAAATTTTTATGGTTTCATTTCTTACATTAAAATAGTTCTCAAGAACTAAGAAAAATACCTTTAATTGCATCGTTTCATGGCATTTAGACAATTGAGGTTGAAGTGAGTTGTCAAGTTAATGTCACATCATACTTTTGCCTTAGTGGACTTCACTTCAATACTGTATTTAGTTTCTGGCCTGGTTTTGTGACTGGCTGGAAGGCTAATGTATATAACTGCTACTTCAGGACATGATCAGAGTTACATTACTGTACTCTGTATAGTATATTCCTTTCCCATCTGAGGTTTTTTTTTTTTTCAGACTTTCTGTAGAGGGGAAAAAAAAACCAAAACCCAGAACAGCAATGCTAGCTGTATACTCTGTCATCTGCTTAATCCTTATCCCCTTCGCATTGTCAATACTCATCTAATTCCACTTTAACAACAGTAATTGGCTGATGGAGTAGCAGATATAGATTTGTTTTCCTGATGACTCCTTGACTTTTTTTCCTCTGGTAATACTAATAGAATTCCAAATCCTTACTGGTGTGATCATGTCATGAGTAGGTCAACAGTCATGTCAAGGTCCTATTGGAAACTTCATAGCCAACATCTTAATTTAGACTTAGCTATCTTTTTCTCTTGTATGTGCAATTGTAAGCAATTCTTTCAAGTGTCACACTCATTCCATTATAATGCAATTCGTTTGATGCAAAGGGAGGCAGTTCTGCATGTGAATTGCTTACTGAATTGTAGTTGGTCACACACAAATTCAGTAAGCCTCTTTCCAGGTGTGATACATGATCTGAATTACGTGGGGAGCTTGAAGGAAACAAAATATTGCTTATTTGCTGAGATTTTCAAAGTTATTTTAGTCTTTCGGTTAATGAGAATTGAAATTGATATGTTGGGTTTCAATATTTAAGGAAAACGTGTCTGAAAATTTGAAATATAAGGTCTCTGGAGGTGGCTGAGTTGATCCAGTGATTTCTTGCCACTGTGAAGAAAAAGGCTTGCCTCCTTGTTTCTAGCTTTCTTTAACTCTATCCTAGCTCTTAACTCTGTCTCCCACCTGCTCCAGGCCATGTGGTTCCTCCCCTGCATCTTACCAAAGCTCTGAATTATAAGACCCATATCTGAGCTGCCTCAGTTCACCAAAAAGTGGGAAAAATCCATACTTTTCTGCTGATGTAGGCTTTCTCATCTTTCTAGTAAACTGGAAGTGATCTGGAGAAGGTCAGAAACATCAGCTCTGACAGGAAAGTGAAGCTGACAGCAGGATGGAAAGGGGGAAGCAGAACAGCCCCTTTTAGTAGTAGTGAGTCATTTAGGACACACTGTTTCCTGGTGGGATTTTACCTTAAGTTTTTGGTTGTAGAAGTTAAAATTGAGCAATTGGGCTCTATGAAGTTGTTTGGAAACCTGTGTAGGTCTGATGGGCTAATAATAGTCTCTCATACCCATACAATGTACTGTCCTTTCTATTACCTGAAGCTTCATACTTATTTTTGGCTCCAATGTATATCCAGTCTGGAAATGGGAGGAACGCCTTGTTGCCTTTCATGGACTTGGAGCAACATTGCAGAAGTTTTTAGTATTGACTTGAGTAAGAACAGAGTAGACTCCATATGCTCAAGCTGTCAGAAAAACCCGTAACAACTGATTAAACACCTTTTGTCTTTTAAAGCATGTCAGATTTAATTGAGTGGTTAAGAACCAGTTTTGGCAGAGACTTAATCTCACTTAGTCTTTTGGCTAACTGAATAGTACTCAATATTGAAAGGATGCATGCAGTCTCTTGATAGAGATTTATGCACTTGACCAACTGCTTAAATTTTACAGGGAAACATTTAAATTCAAGTGCTTTAGTAGTCCTACATCAGAAGCAATGCCTATCTTGGGAATTACCACTGTTTAAATCAGCAAGGAATGTTAACCAGCCAGAGTCTACAACCTGGCTGACTGCCTTAGCAAAGCTCCCTCTTTTTGTCCGCTGTCCAAAACCTTCACTTTGTGAAGTTGTTGACCAATTATAGTGACATCAGCTATTAACACTTCTCCATCTGATGTATTAGCTTGTCCTCTTAATGTTTCTGCATGAGTGATAGGCAGAAAGCAGAAAAGGGCAGAGATGAGAAGAAAGCCCCCAAAACAGAACATTTGCTGTTTAGCAGGGAAGTTAACTTCAATATTAGCTTTCTTGGTGCCAAGCCATGCAGGTCTTTGACTTCCACTTTAAAGTAGGAGTAGGTCCCAAAATTATTGTGCTTTCTGAGAATCTGTCCCGATGTCTGAAATGTGCTTATGGAAACATTCTTTTAGTCTAAAAAAAAAACCAGAAACTGCTTTGCTGTAAGTAAAAATTCATACTGTTTTGAAATCATGATTATATTGATTTGCTGCTTCTGTAAAAAGAACCCCAGAAACATAAAAATATTAACCTACACTTATTTACACATGTGTTAGGTTTGCCTCGTTCTGTAACTGAAGCAATAAACAGTAGTTTGGGATGTTAATCTGTAGTTTTAGAAACATAGACTGCCTAAATATCTAAACTCACAAGAATGGTAATATTGTGTTCGGCTAAATTTTAATATTGAAATATTTTCATTTGATAATGCTGCATGTGTAATAAAAATTAATGTATCAACAAGTGGAACTTCAGAATTTTTTGTCTATACAATAAAAGATATAATCATATCCATTGACCCAGTGTCCTGGTTTTTAGCTGAAATAGACCTGGTTTTCTTTTAGTAATTAGAAGAGCTGTGTTTTAGTTTCCAGCCCAGCTCTATTTCAGCTAAAAACCAGGACACCCAGGAAGGTAATTCTTATAATCAGTGGAAGTTTAGCTTTAATAGACCATTGCTGCCTCAGGGAAACATGCTGCCTTCTAGTGTAGATGTGCACAAACACTGTATAATAATACAGTGTTGTTATATGCATCATTTTATGTGTACAGTATGTTATCTACTCAGTTCCCTTGTTTAAGGAAGATTTTGAAATATTTTAGTTGAAATATATAATTTTTCTTAAACTTGCATTTGACCTTCAATGTT
This sequence comes from Antrostomus carolinensis, assembly GCF_000700745.2. Taxonomy (NCBI): domain Eukaryota; kingdom Metazoa; phylum Chordata; class Aves; order Caprimulgiformes; family Caprimulgidae; genus Antrostomus; species Antrostomus carolinensis. The sequence continues at coordinate 47,041 of NW_010325474.1, read as the reverse complement.
ACTGTTTTTTGCATTGATAATATATGACAATCTAGCTATTAATCAGGCTGGGATATGAATGTGGCAACTAATGATAAACAAAAGTACTTTGAGATTACTTTTATTATTAATCTGCAATTCAAAACAATTTTTTGTTCTTTTCCAAAGAACAAAAATCTGGATATGACGGTGGTACAGTTTTAATTAAAAAATGTTTTACTAGCTTCTTTCACCATCAGCATACCAGTTTCATTTCAGTCTCTCATTTTTCCTTTTTTTAATCGTCTTATCTGTAAGACTGAAATACGTTGTGGTTAGCTAAGTGGCTGAGAATTCAGATTTGAGGTAATGTCTTATTTCACTTCACCATGAGGACAGCTGAGCGATGGAAGAGGTTGCCCAGACTGGTGTGCATTCTCCATTTTTGGCAGTTTTAAAGACACATCTGAATAAAGGTTTGAGTAACCTGGTTTAACCACAGGTCTGAGGAGCAGGGCATTGGACTAGAGACCTTTTGATGTCTCTTCCCGCCTGAATTACTAATTGATTACAGTAAATGATCCCATCCTATGATCCTATTATATTAGGAAGTACCACATCATAGCGCTCTAATTATGTTTTCTTTTTAATATACATTCAACTTCCTTGTTAATGGAAGATGGACAAGGGAATGTAACTGGGGGTCCAAGAAAGTGACCAAAACTGGTTTTAATACATACGTGTGTTTCTTCATTGCAAGCAAGTCAAGAAATGAATAAATATTTTTAAAGGTTAGCCTTTGTTTTATTATATAATGAATATATTTGTCAGTATATTCCATGAATTTTTTTATAAGCATAAGAATTTTTACAGCATTATTATGAAATACTGTTTCAAATTATAAAATTAGTTAAAAGGCTTTTTGACTTAATGTAAATAGGGGAAAAAAATTTAAAACTTTCACTATAATGATTCATCTGAAGTTATTTACTAATATTCTTTAGGAACTGTTTTCTTGGGTTTTTTCCTAATATATATTAGATTTTCTTGTGGTTGAGCTTGTTGGCTTTTGGATTCTATTTCCATCTTTCTTGTTCAAGGTAGAATAGGTTAAGTCAGCAGTATGGCCTTGCTTTCAGTAAAATACTTGAAAAAATCCTCTATCATAATCTTCCCCTACCAGCACCCTGGAGGTTAACAATTTATTTGGTATCTAAGGAGAAGTTAAATGGAACAGCTGAACTTGCTCAATAGCTTGCAGTCCCTGCAGGAGGAGAGGGTAAGAGTGGCTGTGCATTCTCCATTGATCCTGCTCCTTTCCACCTAGTGGAATACTTCAGTATTTCACTGAAATTACTCAACTTGAATTTGTCCACTGGCTTGCACCCTTTGACCCCTCAGCATTTCAGTGGATTGAATCAGCTCTCTAAATCCAATAAATGTCATAGCTGGTGGAAGGTACCAAACAGTATAAGAGGAACATCGGAAAGGATGGATGAATACAGTTTCCCCTCTCCTGCTGTTAACTTAAGCAGTTTTGCTAAAAAAATAAAAAATTACAAGCAAGGCTAGAGCTAGCCTAGTCTAAAAAGATAACTATTGAAAGAAAGCAAGCAAAAACATTGACAGATTTAACTTTTACTGTTTCAATTGGAGGAGTTCATCAGTCACTTCTAATGTGTTTACAACTTGGGATTTTTGTTCCTTATGGACTTGAGTGTCACATAATTGTACTCAGTTTTTATTGTTCTCATGAATAAGTACCTTACAAATGTAAGAAACACTGTCCCTGCCACCAGGAGATAAAAACATAGATGCAGAGGAGATTGAGGGAAATAGTACAGCCGAGTATTTGACTGTTGGGTGGTAAATAAGAATAAGCTGATTTTATTTATTTTTTTTTTTAATTAACTTGTCAGTATAAATCAGCTGGATTTCCCATGGGCAGCATGGCAGATGAGAGTCTACCGAAAGGAATTAACTTGAGGAAGGGTGAAAGCTGTACAGATGAGTTCATGAAAAATGTTCTGTGCACAAGAGACAGGAAGAAGTCAAAGAACTGCTAATGCTAGGAGCATTTGAAAAAAAAAAAAATGCAAAATTTTGTCTCTGTGACAACAGAGAAGGAGATGGCATGAAAAAAAAACCAGAACAAAATGGCATGAACAAAAATATGGAAGGCTTGACTTAGTGGTGTAATTCAAATAATCCTGTAATCTTTGAATTTTGTCTCTGTGACAACAGAGAAGGAGAAGGCGTGAAAAAAAAAAACAGAACAAAATGGCATGAACAAAATATGGAAGGCTTGACTTAGTGGTGGAATTCAAATAATCCTGTAATCTTCGAATGTAAAACCTGAACTTTTGCCTAAAATGAGAATAGGAGTCAAGGTGGAAGACTGGGACATCAGTATCACTGCGGTCACAGTTCTGTGGGTTATTAAAAGGTTTTGGAAATAGGAACAAGGAACAGGTGGTTTGAGTTTTGTTTTGTTCTTTTAGAACTATATTACTATTAAACAGCTCCTGAGATGTCTGGGTGAGGCTTCAGGAAAGGAGTTAGGATCTGGGTTAGATGAAAGCTAAAAACTGAAAGATAGGCACATTTGAGAATCATCAACACGGATGTTCTGTGCTGCAGAACCTCAGCTACCTCTCAGCTTTTTCAGGTTGCAGACCTAAACATCCTCTAGAGCGTGGACCTGGCTTGGTGTAAACCCAGCATGCTGTGAGTAGTTGCTGAAGGAGGACCCCTGCCATTTGATTCTGTTGCAACAGGAATTAGCTGAAACACTGTTTAGAGAGAATTGAGTCTGTCATTGAGATTACTTCTGATTTCAATCAGACAAGGACCAATCTGCTGAGCACACAGTAAGACTTAAAGTTTCTCCAAGGATTTCTGAGTAGAAGAAAGTTGTTTCATAGGGTCTAACTCATTAAGAATTTAATTTTGGAGCCTCAACTCTTAACTTAAGCACTAGTGTAGTCAGTGGGACTTCTAAAGAGTGATCCAGAGTGCTAATGTTAGCTGTATGTTTCAGCAGTTTCCTTTCCCTTCTCCTGTCACCATTCCACCCTTAACAGACTTACCTTTATTGATAGAGGTTCCACATTAGATATACAAGTATTTTGGGTAATGATATAAAATACAACTCTTGTGTGTGTAAAACAGTACAATTTGTTTTGCTTATTAAGATACCAGCATGACTAAACCAGTTTCCCTTTGCACATACTTTTTTCAATTATTGTATTAAAAGAAACCCAAGTTTCTGTGAAGTTGAGTCTTTTATCAACTGAGTTCATGTGCTTGCTTGAGCCTGAATTCTGTATTTCCTTCAGAAATTTATTTTGGTGCTTTCATACTGACACAACATTATTCTGTTTTCAAGCCTGATTTTTATGGTGGTATAATTAACAGACAGAGTATGTTGATACAAAAGAAGACATCTACTGGTTTTGACACTGAGAATTCATTATGAAATAAAAGACAGATTTGTGCTCAGGCTAGAATTAGCCTAGCAGTTCAAAATATAAGCAGTCACCTTGGAATCATGTAACAAAAAGTGACACCCTTTCTTTTACTATAGGCTAAATAGATCTTGTGAACTTTAGTTAGATAAATCATCTTTGCATCAGTTCTGTCTGTTAGTCTATTTAATTAATTTTGAAAATAGTTGTTGCTTTCCTTTGACAAGCACAGAGTTCATGTTTGTTAAATACTTAAAGCCAACCTGGTTATGCTTTTTTCAAGTGGTTTAGATTATTATCAAGAGAGGTTGTTCATTCTTACTAGAAAAAGGTGACATTCAGCACATCATTGGTAGCCAATTTTAAATGAAGTAAAGTTTCAAAAGAGTATCTATAATACCGTCTTCAGACCTTTTAATTAGTTTTTGCATGGAATACCTTACACAAAGAACTGGCATCGTATTCTGCTCTTGTTCCTTGCAGGTGAACACAATTTGAATGCCTTTAATGCAACTTTCATTATTTTATGGCAACAAAGACTTGTCCAAATGTCTCACGCAGGTTAATACAGAAAAGCATTGTGTTAGTGTGTTAATCTTGAGCGTACAAAGAACCACTGGAGGGTAAGAGGAGGGCATCTGTTGGATAAGCTTTCAATATGATGGGAATGATAACAGACCTACAACTGGTGCAGAAACCAGCTAATCTTTTACAGTATGTGATTAAAACCAAAGCATATCTTCTTTTCCAAATTTGTTTATTGATGCAGAGAGGAATATATATATATTGCCCTATGTTTCCTAAGTAGACAAAGAGGGAACAAACTTTGGAGAAACCTCGCCATTCTAAGCTGCCACAATTGGTACTAGCTGCAGCAACCTTTTTAAGTTTTTAGGCCTACATGTTCCGAGTGGATTATTTTTGTGATGGATTGTCATTGTGATGGATGACCTCCTCCTACCTTCTCTATATATTTGTCAGTACAATAGTAGTTGTAGTAGTTTTTAGGCTTTTAGAAGAAGAATTCTTGGGAAGATCAAGAAGTTATAAATCATCTTGGAGTTTTGCATAACTAATGAAAATGCTTCTTATATTACAATGAAGGAGTGGTTATGAGGAAAAAAATGAGAATGTTGAGAAATCAGCTTTGGAAATCAGTAGTTAATTTCTTCATTTCCTG